>NC_084566.2:13861624-13934124 GCF_033978685.3 Nerophis lumbriciformis
TTGCAGTCATGCACTGACCAAATATGCTTGATAAGCACTCCAACAAGCCAATAACATCAACAAAGCTCACCTTTGTACATTCACGCACAGCATGAAAAGATTGGTGGACATTATGATACAAAGAAGGAGTGGCATAAAATATGTCTTCCTCTGGCATCGTTAAAGAAAGTTGTACATGTAAACAAACTACGGTGAGTTCAAGGACCGCCAAAATTAGTAGGACAAAACGGCGCTCGCCAAATACTCTCATCAGAGACTCATGTTTAACACAAACAGTGGGATTTCTAACAATTATGGAGGTTGGTGTCATGTTGTCCTCCTACAGAAACCCTATTAAAACAAAAATAGATTTTTGAAAAAGCTCCAGGGAGCCACTACGGCTCTAGAGCCGCAGGTTGCAGACCCCCGCACTATACTATACAGACGCGTCATCAACTAGTTGTCCTTCTCTGTTATCGACTTTTAGGGCTGGTTTACTTTGTGACCTTCCTTTTTTTTCTACATTTCTGTAACTTCATCAAATGCAGGAAAGAACTAGCCGTACAGTACACACGTTTTTAACAGATTTCCCAGCAAGTTATTAACTCTACTTTAAATTGTTTTATGAGGGCAACGGGGTTTGTAAACATGACGTAAGCTAGCTAACATTTATGTCAGCAGACGTGTTATCATTTTTGCAACTGCTCTGTTATGGACTTGTAAAACTGGCTAAATTCTGTCTTTTTTTTTTTTTTTTTTTAAAGAATGTTTTTTTTACTGAACAATTGCACTCACAGGCAGTCAGTGCACGTTGAAAATATACAGACACATTAGGGCACTTCCAATTCAGTACAAAACTTCCAACAGTAACAAGGTTGCATAATCAAAATTTTTATGTAAACAAAAATAGATATGCCGATAAATGCGTTAAAATGTAATATCGGAAATTATCGGTATCGGGTTTTTTTTATTATCGGTTTTTTTTGTTTTTGTTTTTTTTGTTTTTTATTAAATCAACATAAAAAACACAAGATACACTTACAATTAGTGCACCAACCCAAAAAACCTCCCTCCCCCATTTACACTCATTCACACAAAAGGGTTGTTTCTTTCTGTTATTAATATTCTGGTTCCTAAATTATATATCAATATATAGCAATACAGTCTGCAAGGGATACAGTCCGTAAGCACACATGATTGTGCATGCTGCTGGTCCACTAATAGTACTAACCTTTAACAGTTAATTTGACTAATTTTCATTAATTACTAGTTTCTATGTAACTGTTTTTATATTGTTTTACTTTCTTTTTTATTCAAGAAAATGCTTTTAATTTATTTATCTTATTTTAATAATTTTTTAAAAAAGTACCGTATCTTCACCATACCTGGTTGTCCAAATTAGGCATAATAATGTGTTAATTCCACGACTGCATATATCGGTTGATATCGGTATCGGTAATTAAAGAGTTGGACAATATCGGAATATCGGATATCGGCAAAAAGCCATTATCGGACATCTCTATTAAAAAGTAAGACACATCAATATGGAATGCACTCCCAACAGGTGTAAAAGAAAGTGCATCTCTATCCTCCTTCAAAACCGCACTAAAACAACACCTCCAGGCAACTTCAACCCTTGACTAACACCCTCCCCCTTCCACATCCCACCTCCCCGGATTGTAAATAACCAAATGTAAATAATCAAATGTATTTCTAATGTATACACTTGTTCTTATGCTATCTGAACTCACTATGTTCTCTGCTCGCTGTACATATCCTACCAAGTCAGTCCTACACTGTTTCAATGCACATTTCTCTGATGATGCAATTGTTGATGACTGAAGTGCTGATATCAACCTAACCCTCCTCATCCTACCCCCCGCATTGTAAATAAAGTAAATAATTCAATGTATATACTCTGATGATTAACTTGTGTGATGACCAGTGTTGGGTTAGTTACTGAAAACCAGTAACTAGTTACAGTTACTAGTTACTTTATTTCAAAAGTAACTCAGTTACTAACTCAGTTACTTAAACCAAAAAGTAATGCGTTACTGTGAAAAGTAACTATTTAGTTACTTATATATATATATATATTTTTTTTTTTTTTTAAGGCCCCATTTAATGCCCTTTTAGCCTTCATTTTAGTACTGTTATTGCACTGGAGAATAATACAATCTGTTGATCAACTTGACATGCATTTGCATCACTGAACTCTGCTAAGGAATGTGGTCTACATACAACACACAAAGACAAAGATATGTTTTAAAGGGCCAATTTGTTTCAGACCAGAACAAATTGACAAAACTATTTTAAATAGCTGCAACTTAACATACATAAGTAACAAACAGCATAATAACAACATAGCTGTAAAACAAGAAAGGCACACACTACATACATAAAGCCTAACCAGGCGTTTTCTCAAGGAATTCTGAAATAAAATCATGTCTGAAGCCCAGAACACTCTACACATTTCCCCACTTAGTTTAGAGAAAAGGAAATATTAGCCTGGCCCACTAGTATCCCTCTTTAGGTTTGTGAACTTTATAGTCTAAACATTTAGAGTGATGTGATAATCAAACACTCTAAAAGTCTAAAATGAAAGAGTATATAAGAGAATTGACAGAGTGTGTGTACCTTCAGTGTGCAGTGCCTCATTAAAATCCAGCCGCTGTTGGAGGTGGAGGTGAGTGTGTGTCTCTTTACTAGCTTCGTCGAAGCATGTTGTTTTTGTCGCTGTTTCAGCATATTTGAAACTTACATTCAACTAAAATGTTCTTTTCTTTGTGGTCGATAAAAGAAACGTACTGAAAATATCTCCATTTTAAGAAACTCGGCTTCGGGGTTCGCCATGACTTCTTGATAGTAGACACAGACACGCCCCCTCCCACACACACACACACACACACACACACACACACACACACACACACACACGTACACACAGACAGCGCGCGGCGCGCCTCTTTTTTGTCGCCTCTTCAGCAGCGCTGCAACACTCAGATCTTCTCAATTTCTAGCCGATACTACATAAAAAATAACGCAGTAACGCATCATGTAGTAACGGTAACGGAGTTACTGAATATAAAAAATAACGCGTTAGATTACTAGTTACCGCCGATAGTAACGGCGTTACAGTAACGCGTTACTTTGTAACGCGTTCGTCCCAACACTGGTGATGACTGTATTATGCTGATAGTATATATCTGTACCATGAATTGATTTACGTGGACCCCGACTTAAACAAGAAAAACTTATTTGGGTGTTACCATTTAGTGGTCAATTGTAGGGAATATGTACCTAACTGTGCAATCTACTAAAAAAAGTTTCAATAAATTAATCAAAAAACACAAATAGATTAACAAAATAAAAATAATAGGTTAAAACTAAAAATATATATATATATACAGGTATATATATATATATATATATATATATATATATATATATATATATATATATATATATAATTGGCTTATCTAAAACATTCCTCTAATAAGGATAATCATTTAAAAGTTTGTCAACTTTTTACCATCTTCCAAGATTTTATAAATAATTTGAACTCAATAAACCAATGTGAGAATTTGGGTTTCACTTTAAGAAATCGACTTTTATCTATGAAAAATGTAGCTTGCAACATAATATTAATACTATTTCTAGGAGGCTATCTTTTATAAATATACCAAATGCTTCAAAACTTAAGATTCACTTCCGGCAAACGACTCCCGCAATCGCGCTTGTCTCAGAACCAGCCAATGACATGCTTTTGCCTTCAATTACCGGAAGTACGTCTAAGTTTTTTTTTATTTTTATAAAACTTTATTTATGCCACAAGCAAATAAATAATAATAATAAAAACAAGTACAGAAACAGTACAAAACAGCGCCAGGGGGTTGTAAACTCAATAAAGTAACTAAAATAGAATGCAAAATATATATATGTAACAAAGTGTAAAGCCATAGACAGTGGCTGAAGTCTGTCGCCTCCCCATTTTATACTTACAAACGTCACTTCAACACTTTCAGGAAGGAACGAGTGGCTCAGTCAGCGAGTTTGAACAACTTTCACAGTAAGTTTTCAACGCTACTTTACATTTTTAATGCGCGAAGGTGGCTCGTAAACGTGACATACGCTAGCTTTCACGCTAACATTGAAATGTTTAGTTTATTATTCTTCGGTCAATGTAATGGTAGTCTCGCGTCAAAGGCGGTCTGCTACTTCCCCCTCCCCGCCCAACACAACCAACTCTCTTGTCTACTTTAAGGTGTCTTTTTCTTTTACGGAGGAACTTCTCACCGGGGAATGGCTTCCGCGCCGCCGTCTTCGCTCCACCTGAGGGCGAGCGATGTCATCCAGAAAGAGTACCTGGACGACGGAGGATTCGGAGAAGTGTACCTGTGCTACCATGCCACCTTGGGCCGTGTCGTGATGAAAACCATGTACACTGGTCCTCTTCGAAACGAGTAAGTGCTTTTGTTCATCTAATAGCCATTTTCTAAAGGCGTTTATTGTGTCTATGATTAGGGAAGAACGCAACATGTCAAAAGTGAAACTAAACCGTCTTAAAGGGGTCATGTTAGGTCCCCCCCCCCCCCCCCCCCCCCTACTACATTTAAAGGAGACTTATTATTAAAAGCCAACGTTTCTTACCCATTTGTACCCGTTTTTGTGTATTTGTGATCTGCATAAATGCCGATAATTTGAAAGAGACCATGAAGAAGGGAATAAAGGGGGGAGGGGGGTTGGCAACATACCCCTTCACAATAATAGCGCCGCATCTTCATAACATCCGGTCTGACTACGCTAACAAAATAAAGGTTTCAAAAAAAGTACCTCACACTAGCACAGTGGTTCTTAACCTTGTTGGAGGTACCGAACCCCACCAGTTTCATATGCGCATTCACTTCTTTAGTGATAAATAAAATGTTTATTTTATTTTCAAATTCAAGACAAAATTATATGTTTTTGGTAACACTTTAGTATGGGGAACATATTCTAAGTAACAAAGACTTAATTTAGAGTTTTTTGGACACTAGGGGAACATATTCTAAGTAATAAAGACTTAATTTAGAGTTATTTGGTTAGGGTTAGGCTCAGAGTTAGAATAAGGCCATGCCGAATAAGGCATTAATAAGTACTTAATAATGACTAGTTAAGAGCCAATATGTTACTAATTTGCATGTTAATAAGCAACTAATTAATGGTGAATATGTTCCCAATACTAAAGTGTTACCATGTTTTTTTTACTGGCGCACAAAATGAACCGTGCATGAACATCACCTTGTTCAAAGAACAAAACCAACACAGTGCATGAATTCACAACAAATTACACACCTGCAAATCAGTCAGCTGTTGCCGTATCCGTAATACGCCAATAGGGAGAAGTTTGTATTTACACGATGAGTCAGGTGTGTTTTGACCTCCGCCGAACCCCTGAGGCCGACTTACCGAACCCCTAGGGTTCGATCGAACCCAGGTTAAGAACCACTGCACTAGCATAATGTATTAAAAGCACTTAGTGATATATTTACGCAACTGTGATGCTTTGACCTAAAATACTGATCAAAATTGTCCGAAGATGTGTTGCACCAATAAATGTGAGGATTTTTGCATTTAATTAACAAACATTTTATTTGACACAAAAAGCACATACTCTATGGTGGTAAAATACACTATATTGCCAAAAGTCTTTGGCCACCTGCCTTGTCTCACATATGAACTTGAAGTGCCATCCCATTCCTAACCCATAGGGTTCAATATGATGTCGGTCCACCTTTTGCAGCTATTACAGCTTCAACTCTTCGGGGAAGGCTGTCCACAAGGTTGCGGAGTGTGTTCATAGAAATGTTCCACCATTCTTCCAAAGGCGCATTGGTGAGGTCACACACTGATGTTGGTCGAGAAGGCCTGGCTCTGTCTCCGTTCTAATTCATCCCAAAGGTGTTCTATCGGGTTTAGGTCAGGACTCTGTGCAGGCCAGTCAAGTTCATCCACACCAGACTCTGTCATCCATGTCTTTATGGACCTTTCTTTGTGCACTGGTGCACAGTCATGTTGGAAGAGGAAGGGGCCCGCTCCAAACTGTTCCCACAAAGTTGGGAGCATGGAATTGTCCAACATGTTTTGGTATCCTGGAGCATTCAAAGTTCCTTTCACTGGAACTAAGGGGCCAAGCCCAACTCCTGAAAAACAACCCCACACCATAATTCCTACTCTACCAAATTTCACACTCGGCACAATGCAGTCGGAAATGTACCATTCTCCTGGCAACCTCCAAACCCAGACTCGTCCATCAGATTGCCAGATGGAAAAGCGTGATTCATCACTCCAGAGAAGGCGTCTCCACTGCACTAGAGTCCCGTGGCAACGTGCTTTACACCACAGCATACCACGCTTTGCATTGGACTTGGTGATGTATGGCTTAGATGCATTTGCTCGGCCATGTAAACCCATTCCATGAAGCTCTCTGCGTACTGTACGTGGGCTAATTGAATGGTCACAAAGTTTGGAGCTCTGTAGCAACCGACTGTCCAGAAAGTCTTTGCACTATGCGCTTCAACATCCACTGACCCCTCTCGTCAGTTTACGTGGCCTACCACTTGGTGGCTGAGTTGCTGTTGTTCCCAAACGCTTCCATTTTCTTATAATTGACAGTTGACTTTGCAATATTTAGGAGCGAGTAAATTTCACGACTGGATTTGTTGCACAGGTGGCATCCTATGACAGTTCAACGCTGGAAATCACTGAGCTCCTGAGAGCGGCCCATTCTTTCACAGTCTCCATGCCTAAGTGCTTGATTTTATACACCTGTGGCAGGGCCAAGTGATCAGGACACCTGGTTCTGATCATTTGGATGGGTGGCCAAATATTTTTGGCAATATAGTGTATGTGTGAAAGGTAAACAACTGATTTAAAAACAAACTGGAAAAACTGAATTGTATTGATTTTTTTCATTGCTATTGTTATTTAAACTTATTGTTATTGCTATTTTTTACTTGTGGTTTATTGGTTACTAATTTATATCCAGGTTTTTAAAAGTATATTTAAAGTTGATTTTGTTGGTACAATAAATACTCATGTTTTCAAATTAATTAACAATTGTGTAATTAATCGTGATTACAATATCAATCAAAAATAATCGTGATTATCATTTTTGCCATAATCGTCCAGCCCCTTGAAAGCATTTTTCAAGTGATTTGGAGATATAATTCATTGCTCCCATTAGCTGCATTGGTAGCCACCAAGAATGAGACAAATTTTACATGTTACAATGAAAAAACAAAAACAAAATGTTGGTCTTCTTGTCTCTCATAATGATTGTGAACGATTCCAAAAAAAAAAAAAGTGCAGTTCCCCTTTAAGGAGATACTGCATATAATAGAAACAGCTGTTTTCAAAGACTGCAGGAAAAAACATTAGTCAACGATGTTCACTTAAATGGAACCCTACCTTCTCTTTTTTGAATACAGGGAGAGCAAGAGGTCCCTGCTGGAGGAAGGGAACATTATGGCTAGCCTGAAGCATGAGCGGGTGGTAAAGTTGCTGGGTGTCATCATGGAGGACCGAGGATGCTCACTCGTCATGGAGCTGATGCCCAAGGGGAACCTGTTGGCCATGCTGAAGAAGGTCAGTACATCCTAGGGTTTTACCACAGGAAATAATGTAAAGTGAATTCAACTGTTCCAGGGTTAAACATTTACCAACTGTACAGGTAATCTTTAGGTAACATCCGTAACTCATGCTGGTGAAGAAAAGTTAAGCACTGTGTAGTAAATCAAAACAACACTGTGTGTGTGTGTGTGTGTGTGTGTGTGTGTGTGTGTGTGTGTGTGTGTGTGTGTGTGTGTGTGTGTGTGTGTGTGTGTGTGTGTGTGTGTGTCTGCCCTATTTCAACGTGTGCGTTACAGTCTTGGTCAAAAGTTTACATACACTTGTAAAGAACATAATGTCATGGCTGTCTTGATTTTCCAATCATTTCTACAACTCTTATTTTTGTGTGATAGAGTGATTGGAGCACATACTTGTTGGTCACAAAAACATTAATGAAGTTTGGTTCTTTTATGAATTTATTATGGGTCTACTAAAAATGTGACGACATCTGCTGGGTCAAAAGTATACATACAGCAATGTTAATATTTGGTTACATGTCCCCTGGCAAGTTTCACTGCAATAAGGTGCTTTTGTTAGCCATCCACAAGCTTCTGGCAAGCTTCTGGTTGAATTTTTGACCACTCTTCTTGACAAAATTGGTGCAGTTCAGCTAAATGTGTTGGTTTTCTGACATGGACTTGTTTCTTCAGCATTGTCCACACATTTAAGTCAGGACTTTGGGAAGGCCATTCTGAAACCTTAATTCTAGCCTGATTTAGCCATTCCTTTACCACTTTTGATGTGTGTTTGGGGTTATTGTCCTGTTGGAACACCCAACTGCGCTCAAGAGCCAAACTCCGGGCTGATGATTTTAGGTTGTCCTGAAGAATTTGGAGGTAATCCTCCTTTTTCATTTTCCCATTTATTCTCTGTAAAGCACCAGTTCCATTGGCAGCAAAGCAGGCCCAGAGCATAATACTACCACCACCATGCTTGACGGTAGGAATTGGTGTTCCTGGGATTAAAGACCTCACCTTTTCTCCTCCAAACATATTGCTGGGTATTGTGGCCAAACAGCTAAATTTTTGTTTCATCTAACCACAGAACTTTCCTCCAGAAGGTCTTATCTTTGTCCATGTGATGTCAGAGGAGTGGTCAAAATTCAACCAGAAGCTTGCCAGAAGCTTGTGGATGGCTGCCAGAAGCTTGTGGATGGCTACCAAAAGCACCCTATTGCAGTGAAATTTGCCAAGGGACATGTAACCAAATATTAACATTGCTGTATGTATACTTTTGACCCAGCAGATTTGGTCACATTTTCAGTAGACTCATAAGAAATTCATAAAAGAACCAAACTTCATGAATGTTTTTTGTAACAAACAAGTATGTGCTCCAATCCCTCTATCACAAAAAATAAGTTTGAGAAATTATTGGAAACTCAAGACAGCCATGACATTATGTTCTTTACAAATGTATCTAAACTTTTGACCACGACTGTATATATGTGAGTATATACACATTATTTTTTGTTAGATTTTTTTTCAACAATGGTTTGAGTGCATGAGAAAGTGGAAAGGAAGACATACTGTAGCTATTAATTGAACAAAAAAACTGTTCAAAGTTCAATTCCAAATTGTATCCAGTATGTGAAGTTGTAATCTATTTTTTCCCCCCTATCTAGGTCCATGTGCCTGTATCAATCAAGGGGAGAATTATTGTAGAGATTTTGGAAGGGTTGGTGTACCTCACGAAAAGAAATGTCCTACATAAAGACATCAAGCCCGAAAATATTTTAATCGATGAAGATTTTCACATAAAGGTATTTCATAATTGACACATTGGGGTGTTTTCGTTCATTACGCACTGCGAGAAAAACAGGGTGCTTTCCTGTGTCTTCCAGATCGCGGACCTTGGCCTTGCCACATGCAAGACATGGAGTAAACTCACCAAAGAGGAGTCTTGCAAGAAGAGTCGATTGGGCTTGTCATGCAGCACGAGGGCGGCGGGCACGCTCAGCTACATGGCTCCCGAGCACCTGGACAGCATCCACACCATCTCCACGGAGAAGTCTGACGTCTACAGCTTTGCTATTGTGGTTTGGGTCATCGTCACAGTCAAAGAGCCATATGCAAGTGAGTTGACCAAGTTAGTTCAATTATTTCCTGCCTCGGCTGCTCTCGGGGACAGAAAATCACTAATTCAGTTTCATGACCGAAGATTCCCGTGTAAATGGTTAAAACCAATCGGATCCACTTGTTTATGTCTAGATGCCAGGAATGAAGATCACATCAGCCAATGTGTCCGCAAGGGCGACCGCCCTGCGATGGATCTTATTCCTGCTGACACACCTGCAGAGATTCTTCAACTCATGGAGAGGTGCTGGAATCACAACCCCAAACAAAGACCTACATTTCTCGGTATGACACCACACAACTATCATATTCCTATCCTATTGTTTTGTCAAAAGTAGCCAATAGTACAGTAGTACCTCAACTTACGAGCTCGATTGTTTTCATAAACAAGCTTGTAACACAAAACATTCATATTCCAAATTAGTGCCGTCCAGTGAAATCAATTTAACCTGTACATGCAACCCCAAAACAGCGAAATTTTAAAATGCAACATGCCTTTTTAAAAAGAGAAATTAACTTTTAAATAAGAATTATGCTTTGAAAAAATACAACAGACTGTACTACTAACAACTATAGTACCAAACCCAAAACCAGTGAAGTCGGCACGTTGTGTAATTCGTAAATAAAAACAGAATACAATGATTTGCAAATCCTTTTATACTTATATTCAATTGAATAGACTGCAAAGACAAGATATTTCATGTTCAAACTGAGAAACTTAAATAATTATTTCCCATTCTTGCTTGGTTTACAGCTTAAGTTGTTCAACAGTCCAGGGTCTCAGTTGTGGTATTTTAGGCTTCATTTTGCGCCACACATTTTCAATGGGGGACAGGTCTGGACTACAGGCAGGCCAGTCTAGTACCTGCACTCTTTTACTACGAAGCCACGCTGTTGTAACACTTGACTTGGCATTGTCTTGCTGAAATAAGCAGGGGTGTCCATGATAACGTTGCATGGATGCATTAATGGTGCCTTCACAGATGTGTAAGTTACCCATGCCTTGGGCACTAATACACCCCCATACCATCACAGATGCTGGCTTTTGAACTTTGCGCCTTTAACAATCCGGATGGTTCTTTTCCTCTTTGTTCCGGAGGACACGACGTCCACTGTTTCCAAAAACAATTTGAAATGTGGACTCGTCAGACCACAGAACACTTTTCCACTTTGCATCAGTCCATCTTGGATGAGCGCGGGCCCAGCGAAGCCGGCGCCGTTTCTGGATGTTGTTGATAAATGGCTTAGCATAGTAGAGTTTTAACTTGCACTTACAGATGTAGTGACGAACTGTAGTTACCCGGTACTGACGGTGGTTTTCAGAAGTGTTTTTGAGCCCCTGTGGTGATATCTTTTACACACTGATGTCGCTTTTTGATGCAGTACCGCCTAAGGGATCAAAGGTCACGGGACAATGTGCAGTGATTAAAAATTGTGAAATCCCTAAATTCCTTGCAATAGCTTGTTGAGAAATGTTGTTCTTAAACTGTTGGACAATTTGCTCACGCATTTGTTCACAAAGTGGTGACCCTCGCCCCATCCTTGTTTGTGAATGACTGAGCATTTCATGGAAGCTGCTTTTATACCCAATCATGACAACCACTTGTTCCCAATAAGTGTTAGATGAGCATTCCTCAACTTTCTCAGTCTTTTTTGCCACTTGTGCCAGCTTTTTTGAAACTTGTTGCAGGCATCAAATATTCTGCAAAAAATAACGTTTACAAGTTCGAACATTAAGTATCTTGTCTTTGCAGTCTATTCAATTGAATACAAGTTGAAAAGGATTTACAAATCATTGTATTCTATTTTTATTTACTTATTTATTTACTTCACTGGTTTTGTACATGTGATTTTAGATGTGGTTTTTTTGTTGTTGTTTTTTAATACATTTGCAAAAATGTCTACATTTCTGGGGGTTTTCTGCCAAGACGGGGTGCTGAGTGTATGTTAATGAGAAATTAAATGTATTTGATTTTAGCAAACGGATGCAATGAAACAGAGAGTAAAAAAATTTAAAGGTGTCTGAATACTTTCCGTACCCACTGTACATGCTCACACCGTGATCAATGTTTTTTGTTTTTTTTATAATTTGATATTATCTACAACAAGTTCAACATTTAATACTCATTGCACAGAAAAGTGTTCTGTTTTTTGATATGTTAAGTTTAACATTTTCTATGTTTTATTTTAGTAAATAAGACTAAACAATAAATGCCTTGATACGACTAAGATTAATTAAGTTCAGATCCTAATTAATTCATCACTTTTAAAAAAAAAAATTGCTTCAAAGCACTATAAATAATGTACAAATGTATGTACAGGGACAAGCGATAGAAAATGGATGGATGGATGGATGTAAAGCATTTACCTCTTCCAGCAGACTGAGGAGGACTTCAAAGTCCTTTTTGGTCTGTTTTATTGGCGTTTCAGGTGTATTAGCTATAAGTTAACGCCAGCAAATAAGACCGGATGTTTTTGGGCAGATCTCACAGCGTTTACTGTGGCATTTTTTTACGCCAGATAGTGGCAGGAAGGCTTGTAACTTAAAGCGTAAGAAAAAGCAGAGCGATAGCTCGTATCTCAAAATACTCGGAAGTTGAGGTACTCATGTATTTAGATTTGAGCTATTAAGGACTCAAACCATTCTTTCCTTGCAGAGGGCTACTACCTCTTTAATGATTTCTACAAGACAAAGCTTGAACTGCACGTGGAGAAAGATTTAACTCATCTACGGGTGAATAACATTGCATTTTGTGCACATCTGAACAAACTAATTCCTTCAAGTACAAAGCCTCATTGTTGTTTCAATGCAGGTCTCATACGAAGGCCCAGACGAACTTGTGGAGAAGATGAAGTGTCTATCAATGACTGACGAACGTTTACCCTCAGGTCAGTGGTTACCTTGAAATTCAATTCAAATACAAATGCTCAGAGCGAAGCATCTTTACATTTAAATTGAACAAATAACAAAAATCGTCCTGTCTCTAAACCCTTTTGGCAATTTATCAGCAGCGTCCTCTGCTGGTTGCAGCAAAGTAGTGAAATACACTATATTGCCAAAAGTATTTGGCCACCTGCCTTGACTCACATATGAACTTGATGTGTCATCCCATTCCTAACCCAGCTATTACAGCTTCAACTCTTCTGGGAAGGTTGTTTACAAGGTTGTAGAGAGTGTTTATAGGAATTTTCGACCATTCTTCCAAAAGCGCATTGGTGAGGTCACACTCTGAAGTTGGTCGAGAAGGCCTGGCTCTCGGTCTCCGTTCTATTTCATCCCAAAGGTGTTCTATCGGGTTCAGGTCAGGACTCTGTGTAGGCCAGTCAAGTTCATCCACACTAGACTCTGTCATCCATGTCTTTATGGACCTTTCTTTGTGCACTGGTGCACAGTCATGTTGGAAGAGGAAGGAGCCCGCTCCAAACTGTTCCCACAAGGTTGGGAGCATGGAATTGCCCAAAATGTTTTGGTATCCTGGAGCATTCATAGTTCCTTTCACTGGAACTATGGGGCCAAGCCCAACTCCTGAAAAACAACCCCACACCATAATTCCTACTCCACCAAATTTCACACTCGGCACAATGCAGTCCGAAACGTACCCTTCTCCTGGCAACCTCCAAACCCAGACTCGTCCATCAGATTGCCAGATGGAAAAGCGTGATTCATCACTCCAGAGAACGCGTATCCACTGCTCTAGAGTCCAGTGGCGATGTGCTTTACACCACTGTAACCAACGCTTTGCATTGGACTTGGTGATGCAGCTGCTTGGCCATGAAGCTCTCTGCGTACTGTACGTGGGCTAATTGGAAGGTCACATGAAGTTTGGAGCTTTGTAGCAACTGACAGTGCAAAGACTTTCTGCACAATGCGCTTCAGCATCCACTGACCCCTCTGTCAGTTTACGTGGCCTACAACTTTGTGGCTGAGTTGCTGTTGTTCCCAAACTCTTCCATTTTCTTATAATAAAGTCGACAGCTGACTTTGGAATATTTAGGAGCGAGGAAATTTCACGACTGGATTAGTTGCACAGGTGGCATCCTATGACAGTTCCACGCTGGAAATCACTGAGCTCCTGAGAGCGGCCCATTCTTTCACAAATGTTTGTAGAAACAGTCTCCATGCCTAAGTGCTTGATTTTATACACCTGTGGCCGGGCCAAGTGATTAGGACACCTGATTCTGATCATTTGGATGGGTGGCCAAATACTTTTGACAATATAGTGTATATTTGGTTACCAGGCAACAATATCAATGAATCAGGCCCTTCTCTAGACTTGACTGTGTGTGTTTTTAATGAATACTATTTTCAACCAACAGATTCTCCAGCGTTTTTGAAGAGCACATCATCTGAACCGGTTGAGGCCAGTATTGAAGATATTCATGGTATTCCAATTGAGGTGAATGTGGAGTCTGTGGGGCCCTCCGTTGAGGCGGATGCAGACATGTATAGAAGCTCCTCATTGGAGGACAAACTGCAACAGGAGTTGGAGTACCACAAACATGGCAGCTACAACTGTGGGAACCAGCCTGACTCGGTCAACAGCCAGCAACTAAACCTGTCCTCTGTCCATTCCTGGGTACAAGGGGCACCTGTGCAAGCAAGCAGCAATGATCATGCCCGGAGTCATCCAACCAGCTGCCTCCATGAGTCCATGACCACTTCCACGTCAAGACTAAATTCTTTGCAAAATTTAAATCAGCAACATCCATATTCTGACTATTCACAGCAAAAGTCCTGGCCTGCATCCTCAACTGTTGAAACAAGATCCACAGACCTCACTTTTAATGGATACACCCCCAGCTTTAACAAGGGCGGCGGGGCACAGGATTCAGGTACATAAACTAGTCCAGTATACGAGATGATCTTTAGAAAATGAACAGAAGTGATGATACAAAAATGGCTGCCTTGTCTTGTAGGACATGTTTACATTTCCCATTCCAAGGGGATCCAGATTGGCAGCAATAACAACCTCAATATTATCAACCACGACCACGTTCACAGGGTTGTGTCTCTTCCTCCTAACCTGTGGACTGATCCCCATTTCAAAGAACAACTTCAGAAATATGGTAATACTTGCTTTCTAATTCTGATCAGTGTCATTCAAGTCCCTTTGAGACGAATACACTGGAGTCTAAGGTGCACTCACACTGGGTCATTTCGAAAGTGGACTTGGGCTTAATGCGATCGCTCCTCCCGCTTGTTGTAAATGTTAAGCAATGCCTTTGTGTAATGAAGTGATGGCACATGTAAATGGACTGAAACAGGAATGCTGTATAGCAATGTGAGTGCAGGCAACAGGGATTCAGGAGTGTCCAGTGTGAGTACACTTTTTAACATTTTGATTTTACTTTAAATAGGTTTTAAGGACTACCGTATTTTTCGGACCATAGTGTGCACCGGATTATAGAGCGCACTGTAGATCAGTGGGTCTATTCAGTTTAAATTTTTCTACACTTAACATGTGGCTTTTTGTTCAAAATGTTGCTTAGGTTAGATTTTACATACCTCCTCCAAGCGGTCTTCTCCCCATCATCTTTGTTGTACCTGTAGTTGTTTGCGTTTCACTAGAGCAGGGGTGCTCACACTTTTTCTGCAGGCGAGCTACTTTTCAATTGATCAAGTCGTAGGGATCTACCTCATTCATATATATAATTTATATTTACTTATTTATGAAATATATGTTTTTGTTAACAAGTTAAAGGTGTTTAATGATAATGCAAGCATGTTTAACACATATAGTTAATACATTAAAGGTGCTTAATGATAATACAAGTATGTTTAATACATATAGTTAATATTGTTAACAAGTTAAAGGTGTTTAAAGATAATGCAAGCATGTTTAACACATATAGTTAATATTGTTAACAACTTAAAGGTGGTTAAAGATAATACAAGCATGTTTAACACATATAGTTAATATTGTTAACAAGTTAAAGGTGGTTAAAAATAATACAAGCATGTTTAATACAAATAGTTAATATTGTTAACAACTTAAAGGTGGTTAAAGATAAAACAAGCATGTTTAACACATATAGTTAATATTGTTAACAACTTAAAGGTGGTTAAAGATAATACAAGCATGTTTAACACATATAGTTAATATTGTTAACAACTTAGAGGTGGTTAAAGATAATACAAGCATGTTTAACACATATAGTTAATATTGTTAACAACTTAAAGGTGGTTAAAGATAATACAAGCATGTTTAACACATATAGATTCCTTTCTTTCATGAAGACAAGAATATAAGTTGGTGTATTACCTGATTGTGATGACTTGCATTGATTGGAATCAGACAGTGGTGATGATAACGTCCGCATTTTCAAATGGAGGAGAAAAAAAGTCCTCCTTTCTGTCCAATACCACATGAAAGTGGTTGGTTTTTGCCATCTTATTTGTCCAGCTTCCGTACTCCTTTGTATACACTTTACAAGAAATACATTGTCGGCAAACTCCGTAGCTTGCTAGCTTGTGCACGCCAGCTTTCTGAGACTCTTATTTTGGTAGCGCAGGCAGGATGAAGCAGAGCTTTTATTGTGCAACTGTGCAGTCGGTCTTTGGAGTTTTGACGACAGGTACGGCGCCAGAGTCTGTTGAAATAAAGTGTTTCTCGCTTTCCAGTCGGTAATTTTAATGAGCTGGCAGCAGCCAGCGTCATCTCAGAAGACCCTCGGGTGCCGTGAATGTCAATCAAGTGACGAAAGTGACGTCATAGTGAAGATTTATGATCGCTCATTTTTAGGACTATTCTTTTAATGCCTGGCTGGTGATCGACTGACACACCCTCCGCGATCGACGTAATGAGCACCCCTGCCCTAGAGTGTACTGACATATTACTTATGTACGCTACTTTTGCATTAGAAATGGCAACAGTGGATTATAAATGCCTCACAGCAAGAGGATAGAGAAAAAGAATGAGTTTATTGACTATGGCACACGCTACAATGGCGGAGACGCACACATTTTCAGGACTTCGACAGATCCCAAATACACATCCTCAGGTACCATTAGGTAAGAAAAGTTAGTCTTGCATAATATTGCGAAACAAAATACCAAATAATGTGTCTCCTAATACATGCCATTTGGGGTCCTTATACACACTATAATAATACCCGTATGTTGAAGCACGTCTGACTACGGTAGCCGTAATGCGCAGACAGTCCACCAAGCAGTGCAGCTTTATAGATTACCAAAGTCGTACTAAAACATTTTGACAGATTTTTGAGTGTTGTGTGTAATGTTCTATATTCTCATTGAAACATCAACATTTTGGTGTTGCTTGCTTGCTTGCCTGTACTTGCTCGTCATTTATTTATCAGGCTTCTTACACCTTTTCCAAATAAAGTTGCTTCAAGGTTGGTAAGCACAACCAGAATGAATACGTACATTAGGCGCACCGGGTTATAAGGTGCACTGTTAATTTTTGAGAAAATGAAAGGATTTTAAGTGCGCCTTAGCAAAGCAGTAATCAGATCAAAGGGTGGCTATTTTGAAGAAACTAGAATATAAAACATATTTTCAGTTATTTCACTTTTTTTTGTTAAGTACATAGCTCCGCGTGTGTTCATTCATAGTTTTGATGCCTTCAGAGACAATCTACAATGTAAATAGTCATTAAAATAACGAAAACACATCGAATGAGAAGGTGTGTCCAATCTTTTGGCCTGTACTGTAATACCCCATTATGCTAATGTGAAAAGGCTTTTTTTCTTCTTCTAAAAATTTGCTAATTTATTGAAACATAAAAAAAATATTCACAGCCTTTGCTTAATGCTTTCTTGAGTACTGCAGGCGCTAAAACTCCAAGCTCACACGTTGAGAATTGACGTGGCTTGCCGAGGAGAAAGTGTTTTACAGTATTCTGTACGGACGATACTGAAAAAAAGCAGGTATCAATGTATTTTTTACACGTTGGTAATAGTATCAACGTATTTTTTACACGTTGGTATCAACTTAGTATCTCCAGTGTCTATTTATAAAAATCCTTGTTTACAATGCTCGATTTGGTCACCAATCAGTGTTAAGCAGTTGCATTTACAAGCTAAAAAGTTGTATTTTTTTTCCTTGTAGAGCACCACTCTGTGACAAAAGAGCACCTGGACGTACTGCAGAAAAACATCGGCCAAAATTGGAAGAGTTGCGCACGGCGCCTGGGTTTGACTGATGTGGAAATCGAGGGTATAGAACATGACTTCTACCGAGACGGCCTGCCAGAAATTGTGCATCAGACGCTGCAGAAATGGAAAATGAAGGTGGGGAGAAATGGCTGCACGGTCGGGAAGCTTTGTCGCGCTCTCGAAGGTAGCATCGATGTTCACGTCATCAGTACAATATTCGACCTCTGTGGCTCCATTTCCCAAATCCAATGAAACTCTCTCTTTCAACAACAACCACGCCTAGTGTGCCGCCCTCGACATGTAGGAATATCTTGGCTTTACCCCAACACCTTTGCTTGATCAAACACTCTGAAAAACATCTTCTTGTCCACAGGTTTATTGACCTTAAAAAGGGTAAAACTGAAAACGGATGCTTACATTTAAGACATGCACACACAAGCATACTACAATAACAAATGCATTATGTTGTGTAATGGATGAAGAAACACCACAAAATATGTATTTTAAGCACTCTACAGAAAACTAGCTTACTATGCTAGCATTCGCTTCATAGTATGAAATTACGTAAATTAGCATGGCTGACTTATGGCCATAAAACGTCCCAAATTACATCACAGCCAACAAATAATACACCGCAATCAAATATTACCATGCTACTCAACGATACGCAATTGATCAGATGAAAGCGTTTGCAATCGTCACTGAACTAGCTTAAACTAGACCTGATAGGAACTCCTTGTGCACTGCGAACTTGGGAAATGCTGTTAAGTAGGCAATGCTGCCTCCCGTTGTCTAAAGGAGCTCACTGTTGAATTCCAAAATGAACTTAAACACTAATTTTTACATATATTCTTAATACATTTAACAGACAAGACAGAACACAGAGAATTTGCCAAAGTCTCCTTTTAATGACTGCTTTTGCGATTTCTATATTTTCAACCAACTATTTGTAGCCATGCAGAAAGCTAATCGAATGTACCAACATCTGAATTTTAACTAGGTGCCAAATCAGTACAAATGTGTACATCTTCATCATTGCCTCACTTGTGAAAACTGCAATCATGGTCAGAATTTACAGAAAGCTGAACAATTCGATTTCATTAACAGTTCAGCAACAACCAATCCCAATTTCAGTAGTTTTTTGTTACCAGCAACATTCAAACCTTTGATTCTGGCCAAGCAAAGTCCGAGCTACTGTACACACTCCCTTTGCTGACTTTGTTTTGGTTCAACTTGTATTCCACTCTAGTGCTGTGCGGTATTACAATATATATATATTGTAGGACAACATAAAAATGTATTTTCGTACAATATCACTATTGTTTATATATCAACATTTTTACATCTATCCTGCGGCTAATGTTACTGCAGCATTTTTGTGGTAGCATTTTTACGTCACTTGAAATAATTTACGGCAAGAGAATGGATGTGAACAACGTAGCAGTCCGCTACTTGCAGATACGGAAAGCACAATGGAAGCTAAGCCCACAAACCCAGAAGAGGAAATTGTGCCCAAAATAGGAAAACGTAAATCCTTTGTTTGGCTTTGGTTTGGATTTCAAAAGAGACAGACCGAGCAACACTACTGTATTTTTCGGACTATAAGGCGCACTTAAAATCCTTTCATTCCCTCAAAAATCGACAGTGCTCCTTATAACCCAGTGCGCCTAATGTACGGCATAATTCTGGTTGTGCTTACCGACCTCGAAGCTATTTTATTTGGTACTTGGTGTAACGATAAGTGCGGCAAGTCCCACATAAGAGATACGCCAGTAAACAACACCAAAACTTTAAATGTTCCTTGAGAATATAGAACATTACACACACGGCGCTCAAAAATCTGTCAATGTTTTTAGTACGACGCTACACCGCTACAACAAAGATGACGGGGAGAAGACGCTGTCGAAGGTGAGCCACGTAATTAAGACCGCCCAAAAATGGCGCATCCTGAAGCGACTGTCAGAAAGCAACTTGACAATGATCTGTCAAACATCATCTATGCAACATTTTGACCAAAGAACCACCATTACATGTGATGTAGACCACAAAGAAATGTTTTACATTTAGAAAAAAATCATAATATGACCCCTTTAACGCGGCCTATAATCTGGTGCGCCTTTTGTATGAAAATAGACCTGAATAGACATCGGCAGTGCGCCTTATAATCCGGTGCGTCCTATGGTCCAGAAAATACAGTAATTGCAAAAGTTTCAAGTTTATTCACAATACCATATAACAATTACAATAGTAGTGAAATATTATCATTTAAAGATGTTGGTACGTGAAAGGGTCCCCCAAATAAGCTAGAAGAAGCTTTTGACAGGGGGTCCAGAGGACAGTATATACATGGAATGATGAAACATGGTAGCAAGCACAACAACAAAAAACAAAAAAAAACAACGCTATATGATTAACACAAGATAATAGCACTAAAGCAAGCATACACATACATTCATACATTCATTCAACCATGCAAAACCCAAATATGTCGCCAAAAGCGACTTCATTCTTCCTTCCTGAAGACGCGGCATGAAGAACAGTACAGAGACCGTGTTAACATGCTACAAAGTATCTCAAAACCACAAAGGGATGAAAAGAATAAGAGTTGTTTAAAGCAGTGGTTCTTAACCTTTTTGACTTTGGTGCCCAACTTTTCCACTACACAGGGGACCGGGCCCCCACTCAAATATTACCACTGAATTAGTAATTGTACTCTTGATTTAAATCGTATTCAATAATTATATCTAACCTACTTTAAGTTTACAAACTTGTCAAATGATATAAAACCATGTGCTATTCAACACATACATCTTAGGCTGAAATCAGGCTGTCTAGAAAAATAAGTAAACAAATGTACTGCATAAGAAGGGGCTCATAAATAATTGATGAGAAATTAATGTACATACAATTATGTAGTGCTAAAATAAGTACTTGATAATGAAGGTTTCTTAACTAGACTGTCAATAAAATTGAAGTGAAAAAGAAAATACAGTTTCACTAATTTAGTCATATTTCTTGCGCTTAAGAAACTTCGATGACTTTTCTGTTTGTTGGAGATTGTCATTATTGCCACAAGTGGTGGAAAAGTGTATTACAACTGAGTACCTCTGCAGCCCATACAAACCGCAGCTGAGAAACATAATTTTTGGCGGCCTTCGAGGGCACGCTTGCGGCCCAATATTGGTTAAGAAACACTGGTCAAAAGGCACCGTCTATGACAAGCAGTCTCGCATGCAATAAGAAATGACAGGAGCCGTCTCATATGACATGACCTAGTACTGTACACTGTACAAGAAGGGCTGGCACTTCACAACATATATTTTATATATAAAAAGGTTAAAAGAAAAGACCATCAAAAAAATATATATATATATATTTTGTTGTAAATAAAGGAAAGAGAAGAGAAATTAGAATAATTTAATTTAATACAGTAGATGATTTTAAGAAAAAAATACTATATAATGATATATCTATTATCGAAATATAAAACAACCTGTATCAAGATCTATATTTTTGTCCCTATCGCACAGCACTATTCCAAGAGATGTTGCCTTCTACACTCACTGTAGATAGATAGATGGTACTTTATTGATTCCTTCAGGAGAGTTCCCTCAGGAAAATTTTAAAAACACTCACTGTAGGTGTGTGTTTTGTGCACTTACAGTATCTCTCTCCTTTTATGTTGAATCTCCCGCAGCTAAAGCAGGCAAGTTTATTCAAGTGGTGGGCGATAAAAAAATGTTTTTTTCAATAATGTTAAATTCTGATAAACACATCAATAAAGTCTATACAGCATGCGTGTCTGTCTGTTGAATAAGTCTGTAAATCACTTTGTTGCATCTGTTATGTATGAAAACATTCATTTGATAAACAGTGTGTAATTTTTCGCACAAATCGGTTGCAAACTATACTAACACTGTCTTACTCCGTGTTGACTGCTGTATACGTTTATCATAAAGGAACACGCGTGATAATACCTGTTAAACCCACTATCTTTAATGTTCAATTAAAAGCCCTATTTACACCAAATGGATAATCCCACAGTTATTGTTCAGTAAACTCACAACAACAAATTACAGTATTATGTGTCATCTACGCGGACCAGTATATAGATCCAATACAGTATATACTAGGGTTGTCCCGATACCAATATTTTGGTGCCGGTACCAAAATGTTTTTCGATACTTTTCTAAATAAAGGGGACCACACAAATATCAATTTACCAGTCGATCTACGTTCCCATCCTCACCTATGGTCATGAGCTTTGGGTTATGACCTAAAAGACAAGCGGCCGAAATGAGTTTCCTCCGCCGGGTGGCGGGGCTCTCCCTCAGAGATAGGGTGAGAAGCTTTGCCATCCGGAGGGAGCTCAAAGTAAAGCCGCTGCTCCTCCACGTTGAGAGAAGCCAGATGAGGTGGTTCGGGCATCTGGTCAGGATGCCACCCGAACGCCTCCCTAGGGAGGTGTTTAGGGCACGTCCGACCGGTTGGAGGCCATGGGAAAGAGCCAGGACACGTTGGGAAGACTATGTCTCCCGGCTGGCCTGGGAACGCCTCGGGATCCCCCGGGAGGAGCTGGACGAAGTGGCTGGGGAGAGGGAAGTCTGGGCTTCAATGCTTAGGCTGCTGCCCCCGCGACCTGACCTCGGATAAGCGGAAGAAGATGGATGGATGGATGGCTTTATTTTAACAAAAAATCTTAGAGTACATTAAACATATGTTTCTTATTGTAATCGAAGAACATAAATAATAGTGAACATACTAGACAACTTGTATTTTAGTAGTAAGTAAACAAACAATGGCTCCTAATTAGTCTGCTGACATATACAGTAACATATTGTGTCATTTATCATTCTATTATTTTGTCAACATTATGAGGGACAAGCTGTAAAAATGTATTATTAATCTACTTGTTCATTTACTGTTAATATCTGCTTATTTTCTGTTATAACATGTTCTATCTCCACTTCTTGTTAAAATGTAATAATCACTTATTCTTCTGTTTGATACTTTACATTAGCTTTGGATGATACCACAAATGTAGGTATCGATCCGATACCAAGTAGTTACAGGATCATACATTGGTCATATTCAAAGTCCTCATGTGTCCAGGGACATATTTCCTTTATAAACATAACATACATTTTTAAAAAAGGAAAAAGTAATCATAGTAGTATCGACTAGATACGCTCCTGTACTTGGTATCATTACAGTGGATGTCAGGTGTAGATCCACCCATGGCGTTTGTTTACATTGTGACGCCGGTGAGCTATTTTCTCCTCCTACGGTGTGTAGTGAAGCATGTTTAGCTATTCCTCGTCCTGCAGGGATGATACTTGTAAGAAACTTACTTTGTCGCCATGGAGGCGAGGATTAGAAGTAGCTAAAACACTGCTGATTGCGGATGGACATTTTCCGCTAACTAGCTAGCCATGTCTTAAAGCACCTCTTCCTGAGGGTGTTTTAGTGTTGTAACTTCACCTTTATCGTTAGTTTTAGGCCAAAATGTGTCCATTCTCCCTTTTCTGTCTACACACTGTGTCTGCTTGTAAGTACTCTGTGATGGTGCACTGCCGAACATGCTCCTCTGCTCGTAAAAACCAGCAATGTCACGACGTGACGACGACGCGCCGTCATGCCCGTTACTTTTTAGAGGCAGTAAAGTACCGAATATGATTTTATTGTCACAATGTCATCCAGGAACATGTTTTAAATGTTTAGTTGAATGCACAATATTTTTCTGCCCAATACTTGCCAATACTTACAGTAGGCTGTATTTTGGAGTAAAATTTGCCAGCAAGCACAATAATCGGAGTCTCCTCTCTCATCTTTGCACTGACCGTCAAAATGCGTGATTTATGCGATCTTTTTTTGTGGTTAATCACATAAAGTTAACTCATTATTTTTGACAGCCGTTGGAAACCAGGTAGGATGTTGAGACAAGTCGGTAGTGGTGGGTTTTATCGGGCGGTAGTGGAACACTTGGGGGAATAGAGTACCTAATTCACTTGAATCAGTACAAAGGAATCCCATTTCCCATCACTACTGTATTGTTCACTGCTCGCTGTACATATCCTACCAAGTCAGTCCTACACTGTTTCATTGTCCATTTCTCAGATGATGCAATTGTTGATGACCGAAGTGCTGAAATCAACCAAACCTAACCCCACCCCCCACCCCCAACTGCATCCCCCACATCCCACCCACCGGATTGTAAATAATGTAAATAATTCAATTTATATTCTCTGATGATTAACTTGTGTGATAACTGTATTATGATGATAGTATATATTTGTACCATGAATTGATTAATGTGGACCCGGACTTAAACATAATGAAAAACTTATTCGGGTGTTACCATTTAGTGGTTAATTGTACGGAATATGTACTGTACTGTACAATCTACTAATAAAAGTTTCAATCAATCAATCAATCAATAGAAGGGTGTTTCTGTCATGACACAAGAACACCCAATAGGGCCTTCCGGGTGTCGTTTCAGCGACCAACCACGGCCTACCAGAAAGGACACGGTTGTCAAACTGAAGACCCGGGGGCCAGATGTGGCCCGCCTCTTCATTTTATTTGGCCCTGGAAATAATATGTATCAATAAAGTACTGTAACTTTTCTTACTAAATGTATTCTTTCTTTCTATTTTGGGAGAAACAAATACATGTATTCCATGTAATTGCAAATTATGTTAACTTATGTTAATTATGTTAAATATTGTCTACTTATGCAAGAATATATCACCAAACATTCAAACCATTTTAAAAATAGAAATAAATAGGGACAAGTGGTAGAAAATTGATGGATGTATGGATGGACTAATAATAATGATTTCAAAGCAAGTTATCCATCAAATTGTTCAATGTAAAAGTAGCAATAGATTTCATGGTAAAATTGAGAAATTTACTGTGGATTTACAGCATTTTTCTCTATCCATCCATCCATTTTCTACCGCTTATTCCCTTTTGGGGTCACTGGAGCCTATCTCAGCTACAATCGGGCGGAAGGCGGTGTACACCCTGGACAAGTCGCCACCTCATCGCAGGGCCAACACAGATAGACAGACAACATTCACACTCACATTCACACACTAGGGCCAATTTAGTGTTGCCAATCAACCTATCCCCAGGTGCATGTCTTTGGAAGTGGGAGGAAGCCGGAGTACCCGGAGGGAACCCACGCAGTCACGGGGAGAACATGCAAACTCCACACAGAAAGATCCCGAGCCCGGGATTGAACCCAAGACTACTCAGGACCTTCGTATTGTGAGGCAGATGCACTAACCCCTCTTCCACCGTGACTCTAAATGAAAAAAAAAAACTGTACTTTTTTTAATAAACTGTGGTTTCGTTTTGGCATTTACAGTAATACACCGAAAAATATACAGTTGTTGATTTGCGGTAAAAAACAAAATGTTACTGTTAAATTGCATTTTTTTTTTTTTTATGTACAGTAAAACAAATGTAAATTGTACGGTAAAATTCTGCCAACTGAGCTGCCTTTTTTTTTTTTTTTTTTACCATAAAAACAGCAGTACTGTGTTTATGGTTTTAGATGGCTGAGTTAGTTGGTGCTTCATTAGTTCTATGCAACCTGTACAGACTGAATATCTTATTTTGAAACTCCGGACAGATGTTTAGAAGGCGGCGTTCCAGTTTGCGAAAATGGGAACCCCCACCAGCACAAGAACACCCATTTGTGGCCGCAGTTGGATGATTGGTTTTGAAGGGCTGTAACCTTTTATATACAATGATGCACATTCAAGTGTTGTCATGCATGGGCAATCATTTTTATTACCATTATGTTCTGTTCCAAAAGAAAATAATGTACTTTACTATTTACATAAAATGATGCATGTGCTTGAGGATGGAGCCTATCCTCGCTGACTGTGGGCCAAAGGTCAATCACAGGGTACACAGACAACCACTCACACGTCAGACAGAAACCGTGCCTCAAGATTGTATATTTGTAAGATTGAGTACAAATCCCGTTTCCATATGAGTTGGGAAATTGTGTTAGATGTAAATATAAACGGAATACAATGATTTGCAAATCCTTTTCAACCCATATTCAATTAAATGCACTACAAAGACAAGATATTTGATGTTCAAACTCATAAACTTCTTTTTTTTTTTTTTGCAAATAATAATTAACTTAGAATTTCATGGCTGCAACACGTGCCAAAGTAGTTGGGAAAGGGCATGTTCACCACTGTGTTACATGACCTTTCCTTTTAACAACACTCAGTAAATGTTTGGGAACTGAGGAGACACATTTTTTAAGCTTCTCAGGTGGAATTCTTTCCCATTCTTGCTTGATGTACAGCTTAAGTTGTTCAACAGTCCGGGGTCTCCGTTGTGGTATTTTAGGCTTCATAATGCGCCACACATTTGAGACAGGTCTGGACTACAGGCAGGCCAGTCTAGTACCCGCACTCTTTTACTATGAAGCCACGTTGATGTAACACGTGGCTTGGCATTGTCTTGCTGAAATAAGCAGGGACGTCTATGGTAACATTGCTTGGATGGCAACATATGTTGCTCCAAAACCTGTATGTACCTTTCAGCATTAATGGCGCCTTCACAGATGTGTAAGTTACCCATGCCTTGGGCACTAATACACCCCCATACCATCACAGATGCTGGCTTTTCAACTTTGTGCCTATAACAATCCGGATGGTTCTTTTCCTCTTTTGTCCAGAGGACACAAGGTCCACAGTTTCCAAAAACAATTTGAAATGTGGACTTGTCAGACCACAGAACACTTTTCCACTTTGTATCAGTCCATCTTAGATGAGCTCAGGCCCAGCGAAGCTGGCGGCGTTTCTGGGTGTTGTTGATAAACGGTTTTCGCCTTGCATAGGAGAGTTTTACCTTGCACTTACAGATGTAGTGACCAACTGTAGTTACTGACAGTGGGTTTCTGAAGTGTTCCTGAGCCCATGTAGTGATATCCTTTACACACTGATGTCGTTTGTTGATGCAGTACAGCCTGAGGGATCGAAGGTCACGGGCTTAGCTGCTTACGTGCAGTGATTTCTCCAGATTCTCTGAACCCTTTGATGATATTACGGACCGTAAATGGTGAAATCCCTAAATTCCTTGCAATAGCTGATTGAGAAAGGTTTTTCTTAAACTGCTCACGCATTTGTTGACAAAGTGGTGACCCTCGCCCCATCCTTGTTTGTGAATGAGTGAGCATTTCATGGAATCTACGTTTATACCCAATCATGGCACCCACCTGTTCCTAATTTGCCTGTTCACCTGTGGAATGTTCCAAATCAGTGTTTGATGAGCATTCCTCAACTTTATCAGTATTTATTGCCACCTTTCCCAACTTCTTTGTCACGTGTTGCTGGCATCAAATTCTAAAGTTAATGATTTGCCAAAAAAAAAATGTTTATCAGTTTAAACATCAAATATGTTGTCTTTGTAGCATATTCAACTGAATATGGGTTAAATTATTTGCAAATCATTGTATTCCATTTATATTTACATCTAACACAATTTCCCAACTCATATGGAAACGGGGTTTGTATTTAAAGAAGAACTGCACTTTTTGGGGGGAATTTAGCCTGTCGTTGACAATCATGAGAGACAAGAAGACTTTCTAACATGTAAAAATCGTCTCGTTCTTGGTAGCTAGCTATGCAGCTAATGGTAGCAATCAATTCTACCTCTAAATCACTTTAAAAATGCATTGGAAAACCATCAACAATACTTAATTGACGTTCCGTAACCTGTATAATGACCAAGCTGCAGTGACATTGTTATTGCAGGAGTTAACACTGAGAAACTCTTTTTCTAGCGTACTAACACATCAGCGTGCTACAATATTAGCCGTAATAGCTAACTACGGCGAGAGATAAGCTAGCTTCTACATTAGCACGAAACGCGTTTGAGTTAATAATGAACACAATGCGATAAGTCACCACTCTGTACTGACTGAAAAACAAACAATCATATTACACTATCTGTAAAGTATTATTTCATGTTTTGTTTGTACACAACTAGCCAGACAGTGTATGTACTGTGATGTGCTGCATGTATCATGATCAATAGTATTGTGACTCACTTGGACAGTTGTCTGTTTGGTCCAGCTGGCCGGGGATGTTTCCAGTTGATTTGGGTAAGCACTCCATTAATTCTGCATAGCTTGGCCTAAAAGTTCCAGATTTTCAGCGTGACCATGCCGTACTCTCTCGTCTTCCGTCTGCTCCAACGTTTCACCCTCTTCTCTGTGCTCGATTCTGTAAGCAGCAGTTCATCCTGCGTATGTTTAGTTTCAAAAAGATAAGGTTGTGAATCCTCATTTGTCCAAAAATAGTCGTCTTCGTTGTCTACTACCAAGTCTGCCAGGATTAGAAAACACACTCGCGTTTGATTCCGGAAGTCGGAAGTGCGCTGCTATGGAAACGGAAATAAATGCGCCGAATAATTAGTTCCGGCTGTGCATAAAATGACCAAAATACGTTAAATATTGAACATGTTATACACATTATTATGTGTATAACATTATATACATACTTGCAGTGTGTATAAAAAAACGTTGATGTAGGGTTTTGAAGTTGTCTTAGAGGGCTTTGTAGGCTACAACGGTGACTCCTATTAGCCGCATCTTTTACACTTTTTTTTATCATCTTTAAAACCCTAAAAATAAAAATAAAAGACTGTGTTCTTGTCTCTTAATGTCTATGAATGTTCTCATTATGTGGGTCATTGTAATCTCAGGGCATTCAATGGACTGCAACTAGACTGTTTGGTTTGTCTAAGACAGGGGTGTCAGACATGTTTTCATTGAGGGCCACACGTAACAGTAAATAATTAATGAATTTGCCTATTCATTTAAATATTTTACTTTTTTTCTTGTAAAGAGTAAAAATAATCTGTGGATTTCACCACTGTTTTTTACAGAAAAAACTGTCAGCTCAGTTGCCAGGCTTTTACTGTAAAATATATGGTGTGTTTTTTTTATATTAATATTCTTACAACATATTACTGTAAATAGAAATACAGTACTGCTGTTTAATTTAATTTTGGCAACTCAGCTGCCAGTTTTTACCATAATAAAATGTGGTACCATAAAATCATCAACCGTGGATTTTACAGTAAAAAAACAACAAAAAACTATCCGCTCAGTCGACAGAATAGAAAAAAAAAAAAAAAACACTGGTCGTTTTTCTTTTCAATTTACAGTAATATGTTGTAAAAAAAACTCCCTAAATTTTACAGTTAAATCTATTGGTCATTTTTATAGTGTACAATTTGATGGATAATTTGCTTTGAAATCATAAGTTAAGCAGATATTTAAGTATTTATTTGGATTTTGACCAAAAAAGTTAGATAATATTTGTTGCAATATTGGACACTATTTTTTTTCCTGTCAAACTAGAAAAAAAAACTAATACCTTTTAGTAAGAAAATAAAGTAAAGAAAGAAGATAGGGGATTTTCTTGACACATTATTCCCAGGCTTTTGCGGGCCATATAAAATGACGTGGAGGGCCAGATTTGGCCCGCGGGCCTTGAGTTTGACACCTGTGGTCTCAAAAGACGTTTCACCTCTCATCCGAGTCGGCTTCATCAGTTCGTGCTCATAGACTTAGATTGATCAGGTCTAGTCTTAGACTTAGATTGATCAGATCTAGTCTTAGACTTAGATTGGTCAGGTCTAGTCTTAGACTTAGATTGGTCAGATCTAGTCTTAGACTTAGATTGGTCAGATCTAGTCTTAGACTTAGATTGGTCAGATCTAGTCTTAGACTTAGATTGGTCAGGTCTAGTCTTAGACTTAGATTGGTCAGATCCAGAGAATCGTCTTCTAAGACTAACCAAAGAGTCCAGTCTCTCATAAGGGTTATGAACGATAGGCAAAATTCCTAAAAAAAAATTAAAAAAAGTGCAGTCCCCTTTAAATTAAGACTGTAAAGGAGCTTATCGTACATTCCTGAACAACATTGTCAATATTTCACAGAAGAACCTGCAGAATAAGTCCAAATATTTTAGTAATATTGGAGAGAAAATCAAGGCCAAGCCACTTTGGCTTTGCTTGGAACCATCTCTAAATCAATATGAAGACTATCTGCAGTCCTTTTTGCGCACATTTTGCACAGTAAAGACCTCATGTGGCTCCCACTTTGATGTTTTTGTTTATCTCTTTGGAGAAGGGCCCTATCCTGGGACGGTTCTTCACAAGCTGGGGGGTTAGTAACACTGTACACTTGAGGACTCGGCGTGGGGGATTCAAACGCATCCTTCTGACCTTTCAAGGCTATCGTAGCAGGATGGGTCGAAGAGCTAGGCGAAGGGAATCGGTCGCTCCGTTTTGGGACCGATCGAAGTCTCACCCCGACTTTAGGCCGGCAGCAGCACCAGGAACACAGGCAGCTCCTCAGAGCACCCGCATCCCTGCATATTACCTTGCGGAAGTTGGGTCTCAGCGTGAGATAGATGATGGGGTTGTAAATGGTGGAGGACTTGGCAAACATGGCCGGCATGGCGAACGCCAGAGGAGGGATGTTCTCGATGTTTCCGAACGCAGCCCACATGGACACCAGAGCGTATGGACTCCAGGCCATGAAGAAACCGATGCAGACGGCGACGCTTAGCTTCCGGGACAAAAGAGGAGGACAAAGAAAGGAGTGGGTGTTGTTAAACTGGCAAACAGGAAGGCTAAGGGAAGCTTCAGGAAACTCCAGTTAGAGCTAGGATAAGTGATGGGTCAAACGATCATAATGCACTAGGAAAGGAGTGATATTGCCTCCTTGTGTGTCCCTTTACAATGAAAGGACTTCACCTAAGTCATTTAAATATATCTGCTATGTCATATATAACTGCCCAAGATCATTTTCATTGCATTTTAGCAGATTATTTATTGGCAGTTTAACTAATTTACCTCATGGTTTTCTGGCGCTATCTGGTGGGTATGATGCGCAATTACACCAAAACAATATTTTCTTGTTTTTCAATCGGCAAGAATGCTATTCCTTTGGTTTTCATTTTAAAAAAAAGTATAGTGATATAGCTTGAGTACAACCCGTTAAAAATAGCAGTTATAAAGAGGTCTAGAAATTGTGTATCATTTTTGTTCATCTTTTAACAATGTTGCAACCAAAATCACAATGCAATTTTTTTTTTTAAATTAAAAAAAAAAAACTGTGAAAACCTCCCTGGCGAAATTCCACTCTGCTAAACTTCAAACTGAAAAATCATATCCCATAAGAAACACGTAATGCCCATTTTGCACAAGGGTTAACGATGTTAAAAATGTATATTTTGCACAAAAAAATAATTATTGAACAATTACCGTATTCTCTGGACAATAGGGCGCATCGGATTAAAAGGCGCACTGCTGAAGAGCGGGTCTATTCAAGTCTTTTTTTCATACAAAAGGTGCATTAAAGGAGTCATATTATGATTTTTTTCTAAATGTAAAAGACTTCCTTGTGGTCTACATCAGTGGTCCCCAACCACTGGTAAAATAAAAATGGTTTTATCTTTTTTTTATTTAATCAACATAAAAAACACAATATATACATTATATATGAATATAGATCAATACAGTCTGCAGGGATACAGTCCGTAAGCACACATGATTGTATTTTTTTATGGAAAAAAACAAAAAACCCTCCTCCCCGGTCCGTGGGACAAATTTTCAAGCGTTGACCGGTCCGCAGCTACAAAAAGGTTGGGGACCACTGGTCTACATAACATGTAATGGTGGTTCTTTGGTCAAATTGTTGCATAGATTATGTTTTACAGATCATCTTCAAGTCGCTTTCTGACAGTCGCTTCAGGATGCGCCGTTTTGTGGGCGGTCTTATTTACGTGGCTCACCTTCGACAGCGTCTTCTCCCCGTCATCTTTGTTGTAGCGGTGAATGCCACATAAGAAGGTAGAGAAAAAGAAGAAGCTTATCGACTACGGTGTCGGCACGGACTACAATGGGGGACGCGAGCACATTTTCAGGACTTATGCAGATCCCAAATACAGACCAGCAGGTACCAGAAGGTAAAAAAGTTGGTTTTGCATAATATAGCGAAACAAAACGCCAGGTAATATGTCTGCTAATAGGTGCCGTTTTGCGGTCCTTATACACACACCATAGTAATACTTGTATGTTTAATCCGCCAACAATTCATCAAGCGGTGCGGTTTAATAGCTTACTAAAGTCGTACTAAAAACATTTTGACAGATTTTTGAGCGCCGTGTGTAATATTCTCAATGGAACATTTAAAGTTTTGGTGTTGTTTACTGGTGTCATCTTGCAGTTTACACGTACCTCTTATGTGTGACTGCCGTCTACTGGTCACACTTATCATTACACCATGCACCAAAAAAAATTGCTTCGAGGTTGGTAAGCACAACCAGAAGTATGCCGTACATTAGGCGCACCGCGTTTTAGGGCTGTCGATTTTTGAGAAAATTAAAGGATTTTAAGTGCGCCTTATAGTCTGAAAAACACGTTACTATCCCATAAATTTGTTTTAGTACAAAACATGCATTAATTAAATAATAAAAAAAGGTAATAAAACATTGTGAAAGTAAAATACTGCTTAGGGCCCCAAATTAGCCTGTATCATATCAATGAAGGGATTTTCTTAATGATGTCATGAAAACCCAGAATTTCAAAAGCGACAGTTTTGAGCACCTTTTCTATTAAAAGTGGGGGAAAAAGTGAGTAAGATAATACATTTTTCTTGATTGGTGCTCATTTCCCCAGTGTGGGATGAATAAAGTCTATCCTATCCTGTCCTAAAAGGCTCTCTGGACACATGTTGCTTTTAAAATGACTAGAAATACACGGTTGTATGCAACCACAAGGTACCCCAACTGACGGTATGTTAGCGCACTACAAAGTCTCTTCCATCACAATCCAGAGCTAATAAGAACTCATTGAGGTCATCGACTGTTGTGTCTCGTATTTGATCACCTGACCTGATTGACTGGTCACACAGTGAGACGTTTACCTTGACAATGATGATCTGGATGCTGCTCATGTGCGCCTGCCTGGATGCGTGCCGCTCCATGGTCTTGTGCGACGCGTGCACCGTGGCCAGAATCCGCGTGTAGGACGCCAGGATGATGCAGCACGGAAGGATGTAGCAGAAGAAGAACAGCGCCACCGTGTAGGAGCGTGCCGTCGGGAGCCGATTGGACAGGCGCCAGTCGATGCAGCAGGCTGTACCGTAAGGTTCTGGCCCGTATTCTCCCCAGTGGACCAGCGGGCAGCAGGCAAACAACAGCGCAAAGACCCAAGCACAGGAGATGAGTAGGCAGCCATGGAAGTTGTTGAATCGGTTTCCTATGATTGATGACAATAGAATAATTAATGATAAATGACTTGTGGCGCCCCCTAACGGTTATGCTTAAAATGCTTTGGAAAACATGGCAGAATACAACTAATACAGATATCCTCAAAATGATATCATTATTTGACAAATGCTCAATGACTTATGTCCCTGCAAATACTTCTGCTTGATTTTTTTAATCAATTTTGTTAACATTTTAGAAAAATGTCAGTCCAAAAAAGGGGTGTCCTACGGTTACAGTGGTTGTTTTGCAGAGGGCGTTGAGCGGTGTGAGAAATTTCAAGTTTGACATAACGGGTCAAACTTTCAGGTTTAATAATGGCGCCACCATGTAACAGGCAACACAGTAGGTTTAGTCTTTTTTTTCCTTTTTTTTTTTTTCACAATGAAGTATACAATAACGCATTATGTAATAATGTAATTCATTTTCATCATAATGATTGGCCACATTTTGTAATTGAATTATTGAACACATTTTGCAATAACTTATTAAATATTGCAAAAGTTATTACACAATGCGGGTGGTGCACTTTAAAAAAAATAAAATAAATATATATAAAAGAAGTTGTTGCATTGTGTAATGTATCATTGAAATAAAAGAACAACTATCCAAGCTATGCATCAACAGTGTTGGGACTAACGCGTTACCAAGTAACGCTTTACTGTAATGCCGTTATTTTCGGCGGTAACTAGTAGTCTAACGCGCTATTTTTTATATTCAGTAACTTAGCTACCGTTACTACATGATGCGTTACTGCGTTATTTTTTATATAGTATCGGCTAGAAACAGAAGATCTGAGTATGTTTTTTGAAGAGCCGTGGTGTCGTCCTTCTGATTCTTCCTGTGTCACAAGGAAGAGAAGAGGTGTCTGTGTATACCATCATGGCGGAGCCGAAGCAGAGTTTCTTAACATGGAGATATTCTCACTACTTTTCTTTTGTCGAGCACAAAGAAAATAACATTTTAGTTAAATGTAAGTTGTGTCTTGGATCAAAGATCATATCCACCCAAAACAGCAATTCAAATCTGCTGAAACAGCTACAAAAGCAACGTGCTTCGAAGAAGCTAGTAAAGAGAGACACAGTCTCCGATGCCACTTCACCTCCACCTCCACCTGAAGTGGTGGTGGTGGAGCAACAGCCGCAACAGCGGCTGGATTTAAACGGAGGGCCTGCAAGCCAGGACAACATTGATAGAGCCATTGCAGCGTTTGTGCTAGAAGACATGCAGGCTATTTCTACTGTGGAGTCACCCGCTTTCAGGCAGCTAATTAGCATGATAGCGGGCGTCAAACTGCAAATGGCACGAAAACATTTTCCAAATACCTGGACACAGTGGACAGTGAGTACATAAAAATGGAAAGCAAGCTAAAGAAAACACTCCAAACTCTGCCTCTGCTCATCATTCATCATTGAAGGTACACACACTCTGTCAATTCTCTTATATACTCTTTCATTCTAGACTTCTGCAGCTGTTTAAAATAGTTTTGTCAATTTGTTCTGGCCTGAAACATATCTTTGTCTTTGTGAGTTGTATGTAGACAACATTGCTTAGCAGAGTTCAGTGATGCAAATGCATGTCAAGTTGATCAACAGATTATATTATTCTCCAGTGCAATAACAGTACTGAAATGAAGGATAAAAGGGAATTAATGGGAGCCTTAAAAAAAAAAGAAGAAGTAACTAAATAGTTACTTTTCACAGTAACCCATTACTTTTTGGTGCAAGTAACTGAGTTAGTAACTGAGTTACTTTTGAAATAAAGTAACTAGTAACTGTAACTAGTTACTGGTTTTCAGTAACCAACCCAACAACTGTGCATCAATGGTCATTGATGTAATACATTATTTTTTGGGTTTCTTATTTCAATTTGTGTATTTTATTCTAAGCATCATGCGTAGTATAGTATAGTATATGATCCATATTCCATGAGTGTATGTATTCCAATATTTCAGTGCACTGGTACTTTTCATGTCAGTAATACTGCATTAGTATCAAAGTCTCCATAATCCATAAAGTTACATTTGATTTTGGTTTGACCAGTGAAAACTCCCACGAGAGTCTTAAATGATAAATGATAAATGGGTTGTACTTGTATAGCGCTTTTCTACCCTCAAGGTACTCAAAGCGCTTTGACACTACTTCCACATTTACCCATTCACACACACATTCACACACTGATGGAGGGAGCTGCCATGCAAGGCGCTAACCAGCACCCATCAGGAGCAAGGGTGAAGTGTCTTGCTCAGGACACAACGGACATGACGAGGTTGGTACTAGGTGAGGATTGAACCAGGACCCTCGGGTCGCGCACGGCCATTCTTCCACTGCGCCACGCCGTCCCTAAAAAGTCTTAAAATACATTTTAATTAAGATGAAATGCTTTGTGTTGCTGTGAGTTTTTCTAATTGAAAATGAGTGGTTTATTAGGGTGGTGTCAAATTTCTTTTTATTGAGGGCAGTAAATACAAATGGTAAATGGGTCGTACCTGTGTAGCACTTTTCTAACTTCAAGGTACTCAAAGCGCTTTGACACATTCACACACTGATGGTGGGAGCTGCCATGCAAGGCCCTTACCACGACCTATCTGGACCAGGGGTGAATTGTCTTGCTCGAGGACACAATGGACGTGACTAGAATGGCAGAAGGCAGGGATCGAACCAGGAACCCTCAGGTTGCTGGCCGCTCTACCAACCGAGCCGAATGAAAATAAATGTATAATCGCCCACAACTGGCTATGTGTTTGAATATTTTTTATGAACAAATGAATGGCTCCCTTGGTTTGAAATCATAAGTCAAGGTGAAAAGCAGATATTCAAGTATTTATTTGTACTAAAAAATGGTATTATGGTATATATTGACATTTGTTGCATGAGCTGATAAATAGTACTTTATTGACGCATATTATTTCCAGGTTTTCGCTTTCGCATAAAATGGATCTAAGCAAAGGCGGTCGCACTCCCTCTCTCTCTGTATCTGCCCTTGTCCTGTCTTATCTAAGCTTTAAGAGTCTCTCTTTCTGCGCACGTTGTGGTGCGTTGTTTTTTTATTAATATGCCGCCACATGCTTGAAATTATCAAAATATGTCAATATGACATGTTATTATAAATGCGCTTGTTACTACATTACATATATACTTACAGTGTATATGAAACCTTGATGGAGGTGTTTGGATGTTTTTTTTAAACACTTTATAGGCAGAATAGAGCGATTCCCAAAGACTCCATTGTAAGCAGACTTTTAATCACATTTATTTACGAGTTTGAATGCATAAAAAAGAAAAACATATCTGTTCTTGTTTTACATAAGGAGTAAGAATGATAGGCAACATTCCAAACAAAGGTCAGTTCCCCTTTAAGTCCATGAGGTGCAACGGATGGATTAAAAAGTGGCAGAAGGGCCGCAGCTTTGATATCGGATGCCCTTGCTGGTTATTTGGTTTTAGTTAACAAAAATAAAGTTTAACACGAAAACCAACTTTCTTATTCATTGTTTTACCTTTCTCCTTTTCAATGTTCAAAACTCCTTTTTCCAGATGAGATGAATACAGCTTTGAACTACAGTTGTCCCTTGTTTATCGCGGTTAAATGGTTAAGTGAATAAGCGATACGTGAAAATCTGCAAAGTAGGAATTCTTATTTATTTATCAAATAATTTCACAGTTAGAGCATAAAGTATCCTGTTTAAGAACTTCTTTAGTTTTTTTACATTATTAATTTACAACCCTCCAGATGAAATAACACCACATAGTCAACTTTACTCTCGTAAATATAGTCAATATAATAGAAAATAATACATATACTGTACTGTTATACATATAAGACATACTTAAGGCATATTGTATAGTAATAGACTCTCACTCACACACACACACACACACACACACACACACACACACACACACACACACACACACACACACAGTTCTTAAACACAAACACTAACGTGTAAAAATACTGCAACTTCTTCAAAGATGATTTGCTGTTTAATACAGTCCAGCACCTTACATTTGTTATTTTAAATTCATTTAGCCATTTTTTCTTTAGCCAAAATTACATCAAAATGTTATCAATTTGACTAATAATTGGCCGTAATCAAACGCAAAAAAAAGATTTTTTGATAAATACAATTTTAAAAAACAGCAAAAAAGCAAAGCTGCAAAATTTGGAGTGAAAAGTGATATGAAAGGGATGACTGTAATTAAAATTTAAATAACCTGGAAGTCAACCAGCATCACTGAAGGGACGCCAAAACCTGTAAATAATGTGCGTCAATAAAGCACTTCATCTTTCTTACTAAATGTATTAGTTTTTTCAATTCTGACAGAAAAAATGCATACATTTTAAAATGTTGTATTATCTGATCATGCATCAAATATTAAATTATATCATTTGAAAAAAACATTTTTGGAAAAGTAAATATCTTGTCACCTTGACTTAGGATTTCATCCATCTGTTAGTAAATGATATAGAATTCAAATGCAGGAGCTATTATATCATAAAGGTATTATATCTTTATATGTACATGTTACAAATGGCCTTCTGAGGGTAGCCGTAACTGCAATGTGTCCCTCCATGAAAACAAGTTTGAAACCCTTTACTCGCCCTCAAGAGGCACCACAGTCCACTAAATGGTGCTATCATCCTGACGCACAACCATGATAGACTTGCTTTAATGGGGAATATATAGCGACACGGTCACTTTAGAGACAAGTTTGTGTATTTCTCTAGTCTGACGACACATTCAATGCCAGTTGGCTTGATTACACGTTAATTGTGTAAAGCCTTCTGTGCCTCCAGTTGTACAGACCCCATTTCTCAGGTTCAAACAGAGGGCCCCCCACTGCACGGCATTAACCAACATCACAAGTCATCGAATGCAGCATGCAGTCTCGCAGGTCATCAAAGAGAGGTTTAATGTGCAGCTCTCGGTAAACGGATTAGGGATGAATCAACAAATCGGCCCATTTAGGGGACGTAGCGGTGAATCTTTCAGAGGCCACTTTGAAGGCTTACCGTAGAAGGGATAACACACTTTGATGAAGCACACCACGCTGAGCAGGGTGAGAGTGGTCAGGCTGCAGATGCCAAACAGCATGCTGCAGAAGGCGTAGATGGAGCACGCCGTCCTCCCATACAGCCACCTGTGTGGGAGGGGCACGGTGTGGGAAAGACAGAAAAAAATAAACAATTGGAATGAAAGCAAGACTTTCACACACAGCAACAAAGAGGCAAAATATACAAATAAAATATATTATTATATATATATTTGTTTTGCCATAAGGAATAATGTGCTCCAGTGTCAAGCTGTCGCCGCTATAACTAATTTTAACTATACAGACAACGTTTGAAGTAAGGCTGCAACAATTAATTGATTAAATCAATTGGAAAAAAAGCTTTGATTTATATTCCACAGCTTTGATTGATCTTTTATTGAGTGTAACTAATAAACATTTACATCATTCGGCTTTCTGTGCGGAGTTTGAACGTTCTACCCGTGACTGCGTGGGTTTCCTTCGGGTACTCCGGCTTCCTCCCACCTCCAAAAACATGCACCTGGGGATAGGTTGATTGGCAACACTAAATTGGCCCTAGTGTGTGAATGTGAGTGTGAATGCTGTCTGTCTATCTGTGTTGGCCCTGTGATGAGGCGGCGACTTGTCCAGGATGTACCCCGCCTTCCGCCTGAATGCAGCTGGGATAGGCTCCAGCAACCGCCCGCGACCCCGAAAGGGACAAGCGGTAGAAAATGGATGGGATGGATGTGTGAATGTGTTTGTGAATGTTGTCTGTCTATCTGTGTTGGCCCTGCAATGAGGTGACCACTTGTCCAGGGTGTACCCCGCCTTCCGCCTGAATGCATCTGGGATAGGCAACAGCACACCCACGCGACCCTGACAGGAACAAGCGGTAGAAAATGGATGGCTGGATAATCGGAAATGCATGGAGTCCTTTAAATACACTGACATTATTCTTATTAATGCACATATGTTAAAAGTGCAATTTCATAAATATTTATCATATATATATATATATATATATATATATATATATATATATATATATATACACACACACACAAATATATATGCATACATATACATATACACACACACACACACACACACACATATATATATATATAAACACATATACATATATACACATATGAATGTACATATATACATGTCAATATCAGTGACGTGCAGTCACTGGAGGCAGGTGAGGCGGGGCCTCACCTGCCATCATGGAAAGAAAAAAAATGTAAAAAGAAAAATTGTTTATTAAATTGTTATATGTATCCAGTGATTATACTATAAAGTTATTTTCCATTTAACTTCACCAGTTTTAGATTATTTTTATTTAAAATCGCTGAATTTTCACATTTGCCGTTCAAATACTGAGAAGAGACGGTGCGGTGAACAGCAGCCAGTTGAGGCACGTCACTCAGTTGTGCCTCAACATGGATTGCGGACTCGGCTAACTGCTGGCCTGCTGTGCAGTGAGACCGTATTGCTATATGAATTATATTATACATTTCCATAGTTTAGTTAGCTGAGGTATATAATGTACAATGTATTTTGTCAACAACTGTATGTGTGTAACGTATTTCTTGCGCTGAGCGATCATAAAACGGCTGCAAAAGACGCACTGGCTGAGGCTCGCAGTAATCCCGCCTCCTTGTGCTGTTTAATGCACCCCCGACGGGAGCGCCACACCAACCAAAGCCCACACCCAAACCCTCCACGTGCAAGACCGAACCCACTCAAAAAAGTCACTCAAGAAGCCAAAAAGTGCAAAAACAACAATGCTCGCGTTGGAGGAGCCGCGAACGACCGCAGGGCCACAACATTAGGTACACCTGCAGACTGCAGCACAGATTTCATGTTTCATTCATTCACAACTCCTCCAACACGAACACCACTGTTCCCGCACTTATAAGTAAAGGTAAGACCATAATAAAAAAATTTTTATTAAATGTGCTTTTTTGTGTGCTACAGTTTGTATGTGTAAAGTTAAAGTTAAGTTAAAGTACCAATGATTGTCACACACACACTAGGTGTAATGAAATTTGTCCTCTGCATTTGACCCATCCCTTGTTCACCCCCTGGGAGGTGAGGGGAGCAGTGGGCAGCAGCGGCGCCGCGCCTGGGAATCATTTTTAGTGATTTAACCCCCAATTCCAACCCTTGATGCTGAGTGCCTGTCAGAGTTTGTAGGACACGAACCCCGGCGGAAGGCGTTATACGGGAAAACATGATTTAATGTTCATAAAGTAAAGGAAAAAACACAAACCAGGAACTAGGAACAGGAAACAGGATGCCAGGGAAACAAGAACTGGAAGACGAGGAACAAAAAGACAGCAGACTACAAACAGCTACAGAATATAGCTTACCGCTACCGCATCCAGCTACACTGACAACGACAAGTAGAAATGACAATGATCCAGCACTGACTGGAGGGGAAGGCAGGTTTAAATAGCAGCTGGCTGATTGACACCAGGTGTGGCCAGGTGCCAATCAGCCACAGCTGAGGGGACACAGCACTCAGGGAGACAAGTAGGAAATAAAGACAAAATAAAAGTGCTGGACAGAAAACTAAGACAAACGCAGAGAAAAAACTAAAACACAGTCAAACTGTCAGGGACAAGCCTGACAGTAGCCCCCCTTCCTATAACGGATACAAGACGTTCTAGAACCCCCCCCGCCCCAAAAAAGTCCAAAGTCACGGGAGGGTGGAGGGAGGACAAGGAGGTGGGCCACCAGGCTAAGTGTCCTCGCAACCAGCGGGGAAGAGTTAGGTGGCGACGGCGAGTTGAACGCCGCCGCAATTGGCGAGGCGACTCGTCCGCCGGTGTGGGAGAACCCACCGGAGACGATGGTGGTGGCGCCCTCTGCTGGCCCACCGGGGAGGATGGTGGTGGCGCCCTCTGCTGGCCCACCGGGGAGGATGGTGGTGGCGCCCTCTGCTGGCCCACCGGGGAGGATGGTGGTGGCGCCCTCTGCTGGCCCACCGGGGAGGATGGTGGCGGCGTCTGTTGGCCCACCGGAGAGGAGGATGGTGGCGCCCTCTGCTGCTGGCCCACCGGAGAAGAGGATGGTGGCGCCCTCTGCTGCTGGCCCACCGGAGAAGAGGATGGTGGCGCCCTCTGCTGCTGGCCCACCGGAGAAGAGGATGGTGGCGTCCTCTGCTGCTGGCCCACCGGAGAGGAGGATGGTGGCGCCCTCTGCTGCTGGCCCACCGGAGAGGAGGATGGTGGCGCCCTCTGCTGCTGGCCCACCGGAGAGGAGGATGGTGGCGCCCTCTGCTGCTGGCCCACCGGAGAGGAGGATGGTGGCGCCCTCTGCTGCTGGCCCACCGGAGAGGAGGATGGTGGCGCCCTCTGCTGCTGGCCCACCGGAGAGGAGGATGGTGGCGCCCTCTGCTGCTGGCCCACCGGAGAGGAGGATGGTGGCGCCCTGTGCTGCTGGCCCACCGGAGAGGAGGATGGTGGCGCCCTCTGCTGCTGGCCCACCGGAGAGGAGGATGGTGGCGCCCTCTGCTGCCGGCCCACCGGAGAGGAGGATGGTGGCGCCCTCTGCTGCCGGCCCACCGGAGAGGAGGATGGTGGCGCCCTCTGCTGCCGGCCCACCGGACTGCATGGTGGCGTCTGCCGGCCCACCGGACTGCATGGTGGCGTCTGCCGGCCCACCGGACTGCATGGTGGCGTCTGCCGGCCCACCGGACTGCATGGTGGTGTCTGCCGGCCCACCGGACAGGATGGCGCCGTCTGTTGCAGACCCACTGGGGTGAGGAGTAGCTGTGCCTCCCCAGCTGCACAGCTACTCATAGCCCTCCCATCAAGGGACGGATCCAAGACGTCCCACGAGAAACCAACACAGGACAGGGATGGGTGGGAGGGATCACAAAAAGAGGCAAAGCTTTTTTTTGATTCGGCCATCAACGATAAAGCTTTGTTAAGTCTCTCCGCCAAGGAAATCTCCGCGAGGTTCGTACTAGGCTGGATCATTATGTCAGAGTTTGTAGGACACGAACCCCAAGATGCAGAGAAGGCGGAAGGCGTTATACGGGAAAACATGATTTAATGTTCATAAAGTAAAGGAAAAAACACAAACCAGGAACTAGGAACAGGAAACAGGATGCCAGGGAAACAAGAACTGGAAGACGAGGAACAAAAAGACAGCAGACTACAAACAGCTACAGAATATAGCTTACCGCTACCGCATCCAGCTACACTGACAACGACAAGTAGAAATGACAATGATCCAGCACTGACTGGAGGGGAAGGCAGGTTTAAATAGCAGCTGGCTGATTGACACCAGGTGTGGCCAGGTGCCAATCAGCCACAGCTGAGGGGACACAGCACTCAGGGAGACAAGTAGGAAATAAAGACAAAATAAAAGTGCTGGACAGAAAACTAAGACAAACGCAGAGAAAAAACTAAAACACAGTCAAACTGTCAGGGACAAGCCTGACAGTAGCCCCCCTTCCTATAACGGATACCAGACGTTCTAGAACCCCCCCCGCCCCAAAAAAGTCCAAAGTCACGGGAGGGTGGAGGGAGGACAAGGAGGTGGGCCACCAGGCTAAGTGTCCCCGCAACCAGCGGGGAAGAGTTAGGTGGCGACGGCGAGTTGAACGCCGCCGCAATTGGCGAGGCGACTCGTCCGCCGGTGTGGGAGAACCCACCGGAGACGATGGTGGTGGCGCCCTCTGCTGGCCCACCGGGGAGGATGGTGGTGGCGCCCTCTGCTGGCCCACCGGGGAGGATGGTGGTGGCGCCCTCTGCTGGCCCACCGGGGAGGATGGTGGTGGCGCCCTCTGCTGGCCCACCGGGGAGGATGGTGGCGGCGTCTGTTGGCCCACCGGAGAGGAGGATGGTGGCGCCCTCTGCTGCTGGCCCACCGGAGAAGAGGATGGTGGCGCCCTCTGCTGCTGGCCCACCGGAGAAGAGGATGGTGGCGCCCTCTGCTGCTGGCCCACCGGAGAAGAGGATGGTGGCGCCCTCTGCTGCTGGCCCACCGGAGAAGAGGATGGTGGCGCCCTCTGCTGCTGGCCCACCGGAGAGGAGGATGGTGGCGCCCTCTGCTGCTGGCCCACCGGAGAGGAGGATGGTGGCGCCCTCTGCTGCTGGCCCACCGGAGAGGAGGATGGTGGCGCCCTCTGCTGCTGGCCCACCGGAGAGGAGGATGGTGGCGCCCTGTGCTGCTGGCCCACCGGAGAGGAGGATGGTGGCGCCCTCTGCTGCTGGCCCACCGGAGAGGAGGATGGTGGCGCCCTCTGCTGCCGGCCCACCGGAGAGGAGGATGGTGGCGCCCTCTGCTGCCGGCCCACCGGAGAGGAGGATGGTGGCGCCCTCTGCTGCCGGCCCACCGGACTGCATGGTGGCGTCTGCCGGCCCACCGGACTGCATGGTGGCGTCTGCCGGCCCACCGGACTGCATGGTGGCGTCTGCCGGCCCACCGGACAGGATGGCGCCGTCTGTTGCAGACCCACTGGGGTGAGGAGTAGCTGTGCCTCCCCAGCTGCACAGCTACTCATAGCCCTCCCATCAAGGGACGGATCCAAGACGTCCCACGAGAAACCAACACAGGACAGGGATGGGTGGGAGGGATCACAAAAAGAGGCAAAGCTTTTTTTTGATTCGGCCATCAACGATAAAGCTTTGTTAAGTCTCTCCGCCAAGGAAATCTCCGCGAGGTTCGTACTAGGCTGGATCATTATGTCAGAGTTTGTAGGACACGAACCCCAAGATGCAGAGAAGGCGGAAGGCGTTATACGGGAAAACATGATTTAATGTTCATAAAGTAAAGGAAAAAACACAAACCAGGAACTAGGAACAGGAAACAGGATGCCAGGGAAACAAGAACTGCAAGACGAGGAACAAAAAGACAGCAGACTACAAACAGCTACAGAATATAGCTTACCGCTACCGCATCCAGCTACACTGACAACGACAAGTAGAAATGACAACGATCCAGCACTGACTGGAGGGGAAGGCAGGTTTAAATAGCAGCTGGCTGATTGACACCAGGTGTGGCCAGGTGCCAATCAGCCACAGCTGAGGGCACACAGCACTCAGGGAGACAAGTAGGAAATAAAGACAAAATAAAAGTGCTGGACAGAAAACTAAGACAAACGCAGAGAAAAAACTAAAACACAGTCAAACTGTCAGGGACAAGCCTGACAGTGCCAAGCAGGGAAGAATGCTGGTATGAGCTTTTAAACATAACCCGTCAACTGCTGCCAATCAAATGGTGAATAAGATACTCTTTAAGGTTCATATGTTTGTAAATCTGACTGTGATGAAGTCAGTGCCTCACCAGTCATGAACCTCACCGCACGTCACTGGTCAATATATATACACATGTATATATGTACATATATATGCATCAGGACCATTTTTATATATGTACATATATATGCATATATACATGTATATATATATATATGTACATACATATATATATATATATGTACATATATATGCATATGTACATGTATATATATATGTACATATATATATGCATATATACATGTATATATATGTACATATATAAAAGTGGTCCTGATTGAAACAACTTAAGGGTCATTTGACTGTAGGTAAGCATGGTCTATGTTAGACCATAGTACCTGTGGTAGACACTGGAAGTTATGGCCATCGGGGAGAGAGACAGAGTCAGGCCCAGGTCGCTGACAGCCAAGTTGATGATGAAGTGTTCAGCTGGCTTCAAGACGTGCTTTTTCTTGTAGGACACATACAGCAAGGTGCTGTTGCCAAATAGTGAGCAAAGTCCTGCATAAAAACAAGAACCAAAACAGTAGGTATTTCCACCTACATCTACAATCTAATAAGATCAAATACAAGAAATGCCTCATATACCACTATGACTCCAAATACATGTAGACAACCACAATGTACCTTACTGCACATGCATGCATTCTAGACAATACAGTGCATCCGGCTTCACTTTTTGTTATGTAATAGCCTAATTCCAAAATTAAATACATTTATTTGTGTCCTGATTCAACACACAATACCCCATAATGACAATGTGAAAATGTTTTGGGGTTTTTTGTGTGTTTTTTTGCAAATGTATTAAATATTAAAAAACTAAGTACTCACTGCCTTTGCCATGAAGCTCAAACGTGAGATCAGGTGCATCCTGTTTCCACTGAGCATCCTTGAGATGTTCCTACAGCTCAAAGGGGATGTTTGCAACATTTGCACAGCCGCCTCAAGGGCGCAAACGAGCAATCCTAACTGTCAAGGCCAACGACAGTCGTTGAAGTGCAATTTCCCCTCGTTAGCATTGAGGTATTGTGTGAATCGCTGTGGATCGACTACTACCAGTACAAAATAGTCGGAATTCCCTGCGTAAGCATTCCAATCAGTTGTAAATAAATGGCACAAATGGCAGACTGGTCATTTTCTGTGACCAGAATGTTTCTAACTCCTGTTATTTGTTGGAGGCTAAATTGCAGAGTCTTTTAGGAATGGTTGAAAGGACAGTGTTGTATGTGGGAGTAAGTGATGTGGCAGACCTATGGCGTCACATTAGTGCCAAAAATCCGAACGCATAAAAACTGTTATCGCGCACTGATTCTCCACTTCGTGCGCGCGCGCGACACCATTTTGCGCGCGCGTGGTGCCTTTTTGCGCGCGCGCGGTGCCTTTCTGTGCACGCGCGACGCCTTTCTGCGCGCTCTCTGTGTACTCCTGGCATCTCTCCTCGCGCTGTCATGTTTCTTTTTGGCACTTTGGGGGCGGGTATGCTTAGACGGCCCCTTCTTTCTGATTGGCTGTGAGCATTTTTCATATGACCAATGATTCTCCAGCGTAGCAAGGTTGTAGCCATCTTACCTCGGACATCTAGCCTCAATCATTACATTGATGTCAATGGTACATGTACTAATTAAATTACCATAACTTGCTCAATTTTCGACCAATTTACAAACGGTTTGCCTTGTTACAAATCTTATTACATGTAGATATGACATAGGATGCTGTACCTGTTGAAATTACCTCTTTCGCTTTAAAAAAAAAAATGACTTAATTGTGCAACATAGTTGTGTAGGGTCAGTGTTAGTCAGTTCTCTGATTATTTTAAACTGTTTCAGAAAACATTATTAAAAGCTATTTTTAACATTTTAAAAACAAAATTCAAAGATTATTTCATTAATTTTATGGCTGAATCAAAAGAAATTCCATAAATTAGAAAACCAATGTTCAAGAAGAAGTGAAAATATAAAATAATGTTATTGCTGGTGGACCAGTTCTGGCTGAAAGATGTGATTATGGTGTTTGTTGTCTTATTATTTATTTGGGTCACATTTTGTATTACCCTGTATTGTGTTTATGTGGTATGAAATAACCTTCATCAGCGCGCAACATTTTTTTATCCACTTCTACCTCCGTAAATCTTGATACATATTGACGATGACCCGCCCTGCTATACTTCTGATTGGCTCTGAGCATTTTTCAGCATTTTTCGCCTGACCAATCAGAAAGAAGGGGCCGTCCAAGCATACCCGCCCCCGAAGTGCCAAAAAGAAACATGACAGCGCGAGGAGAGATGCCAGGAGTACACAGAGAGCGCGCAGAAAGGCGTCGCGCGCGCACAGAAAGGCACCGCGCGCGCGCAGAAAGGCACCACGCGCGCGCAAAAAGGGTGTCGCGCGCGCACGAAGTGGAGAATCAGCGCGCGATAGCAGTTTTTATGCGCTAGGATTTTTGGCACTAATGTGACGCCATACAGACCACCTTCTCTGTTCTGAGATGGTTTTTCAACCTTGACATAGATGGCTTCCCTCACTCCTCTTTCGTACCATCCGTCTTCCCTGTTCAGAATCTGTACATTTTTGTTCTCAAAGGAGTGCTGTTTCTCCCTAAGAAGCAGGTAGCCAGCAGAGTCTTGGCCTGAAGAGCATTATTTTTGCAAATAGTATAATTTAATGGCAGCAACACATTGCAAAAAAGTTGGCACATGGGAATTTTTACCACTGTGTTACATGGCCTTTCCTTTTAACAACACTCAGTAAATTTTTGGGAACTGAGGAGACCAATTTTTGAAGCTTTTCAGGTGGAATTCTTTCCCATTCTTGCTTGATGTATAGCTTAAGTTGTTCAACAGTCCGGGATCTCCATTGTCGTATTTTCACGCTTCATAATACGCCACACATTTTCAACTGATTTAATAAAAAATAAAAAATAAAAAATAAAAAATAAAAAATAAAAATTTTGGGGGGGCCACGGCCCGGTGGTTGGGGACCACTGATCTACGTCACAGCAGTTCAGACAAGGAACAAAGCAGAGTGGGCACGGTTTGTTTTCATAGCAGCCAGCCCGAAACGTATGTGTCAGGAACAGATGCGGTAGCAAGTTTTTACAACAAAGTTCTGCATAAAAGTGATAAAATATCATATTGTAGGTGTTTATTACACTTTGCATTCATATTTTGCTGTTTGTTACATTTTGTTGTGTTTTGCTTGATTGTAAAAGATACACAACTATTGAGGAGCTGGTCTGACAAGTAAAAGAGGAGCGATGTTCATATGTTGTTAATATTAATGTGTTTTATTGTTTATAGTTAATATTGTAAATCCCAATTTCTTTATTTTCATGTACATTTAGGGTGTCCCATTCAGTAAAAAAAACCTGTAAAATTAAATTCCGTTTTTTAAAGGTGGTATGTCATAACTTTTTTAGAACTCTATCAGACATTGTGACTTTTGGTATTAGTATTCCTGAAAAAAAGGACCCAAACACACATACTGTACAGCTAAATTTTTTTACAGCTAAATGTGTGCCGTATTTTCGGAGTATAGGTCACACCGGAGTATAAGTCGCAACTGCCGAAACTGCATAATAAAGAAAAAAAAAACAAATATAAGTCGCACTGGAGTATAAGTCGCATTTTTGGGGGAAATGTATTTGATAAAATCCAACACCAAGAATAGACATTTGAAAGGCAATTTAAAATAAATGAAGAATAGTGAACAACAGGCTGAATAATACATTATATGACGCATAAATAACTAACTGAGAACGTGCTTGGTATGTTAACGTAACATATTATGGTAAGAGTCATTCAAATAACTAAAACATATAGAACATGCTATACGTTTACCAAACAATCTGTCACTCCTAATCGCTAAATCCCATGAAATCTCATACGTCTAGTCTCTTACGTGAATGAGCTAAATAATATTATTTGATATTTTACGGTAATGTGTTAATAATTTTACACATAAGTCGCTCCTGAGTATAAGTCACACCCCCGGCCAAACAATGAAAAAAACTGCGACTTATAGTCCGAAAAATACGGTATATATCATTTATACACACATACACATTGGCCCCCCAGACACTTGTTTCTCTCTCAATGTGGCTGCGAGTCAAAATATTTGCCCAGCTCTGTACTTGTCAGGAAGTAGTGGTGACGAACCCCAAGATGCAGAGATGGCAGGCTTAGTGAAGGAAAACATGATTTTATTGTCCCAAAAATGCAAGGAAAACACAAACCAGAAACCAGGAAACAGGCAAACTTGAGACAGCAAACAGGAACCAGGAAACAGGAAGAACTGGAGACAGCAAACCGTCTAAAGCGTTCAGCATACAGGAACAGCTCACAGTCCACAGCATACAGCTAGTAATACTCCAGCACTGACTGGAGGGTGAGGCAGGTATAAATAGGAGCCTGATTGGCAATTGCCACCAGGTGTGCCAGACTGCCAATCAGGTACAGGTGAGGGAAACAAGCGCTCAGGGAAACATGCAGGAAAAGGAACCAAAATAAGAGCGCTGACAGGAAATAAAACAAACACCGAGAAAAAAACATAACATAACCAGACTGTCAGTGAGAATCCTGACAGTAGCCCCCCTTCCGATAACGGATACCAGACGATCTAGAAAAATTACAAAAAAAAAAAAGTCCAAAGTCACGGTAGGGTGGAGGGAGGACAAGGCGGTGGGCCACCAGGCCAAGTGCCCCCACAACCAGCGGGGAAGAGTCAGGTGGCGACTGCGAGTTGAGCGCCGCCGCAATTGGCAAAGTGGTCGCCCATGGAATGGCCACATCCGTGGCCGACAAGAGGGCTGCATGCCGGCGTCTGATGGCCGACCGTGCGTCAGGCCAGCTGGAGGTTGTGGAGGCGACGATGCTGGAGACGCTGGCGAAGCCGTTGGACGGTCCGCTAGAGACGAGGAAGCTGATGTCGTCGCCGTGGGCGGAGCCAGCGACGAGGAAGACGATGTTGTCGTCGTGGGCGGAGCCAGCGACAAGGAAGACGATGTCGTCGGCGTGGGCGGAGTCAGAGGAGCAGACGGCTCGTCTGCCGGCGTAGGAGGGCTCACCGGGGTTGATGGCGTCCACAGACCCCCCGGGGTGGATTGCGGCGTCTGTAGTCCCACCGGGGTGGATGGCGGCGACTGCGGCAGATCCACTGGAGTTAGAAGTAGCTGTGCCTCCCCAGCTACACAGCTACTCATAGCCCCCCCCCCTCAAGGGACGGATCCAAGACGACCCCTAAGAGGCCCACAGACAGAGATGGGTGCCAGGGAGCTTGAAAGGAGGCAAAACATCTCCTCCATTCGGCCATCAGCGCCAGCATCCTGTCTAGCCTCTCCGCCATAGAAATCTCTGCAGGGTTCGTATTTGGCTGGAGTATTCTGTCAGGAAGTAGTGGTGACGAACCCCAAGATGCAGAAATGGCAGGCTTGGTGCAGGAAAACATGATTTTAATGTCCCAAAAATGCAAGGAAAACACGCACCAGAAACCAGGAAACAGGCAAACTTGAGACAGCAAACAGGAACCAGGAAACAGGAAGAACTGGAGATAGCAAACAGTCGAAAGCGTTCAGCATACAGGAACAGCTCACAGTCCACAGCATATAGCTAGTAATACTCCAGCACTGACTGGAGGGAGAGGCAAGAATAAATAGGAGCCTGATTGGCAATTGCCACCAGGTGTGCCAGACTGCCAATCAGGTACAGGGGAGGGAAACAAGCGCTCAGAAAGACATGCAGGAAAAGGAACCAAAATAAGAGCGCTGACAGGAAATATAACAAACGCAGAGAAAAAAAACATAACATTGTAGCGGTTGATTTAAGGACATAATTCACCACACCTGTTATTTGAGTTTGTCATCATCATCATTCACTGTACTGTTCTATTGTGCATATGACAATGTTGTTCTTTGTGTGCAGTTAAGAGCGAGTAATTCAGCGCGGCCCCTTTAAGTGGCCGTCAGAAGATTCTCACAAAGGTGGGGGTTTGTTGTTCCCGCGATATTTGAGTTTTTGTGAGGTAAGCATTCATTCTTGCTTGTGCTTGGAAGAATAAACGACGCACACGTTTTTGTGTGTCAACTATACTTCAAGTTGTCTTGCTTTCACGCTACGAGCACAACACTGGTGACCCCGACGCTTCACTGAACGGATTCAGTGAATATTATCGACCATGACGGCGAATGCGGTTTCTCTAAAGCTGCCCGAGTTCTGGGAAACTTCCGCGACCATCGCGGCCCCTTTAAGTGGCCGTCAGTAGATTCTCACAAAGGTGGGGGTTTGTTGTTCCCGCGATATTTGAGTTTGTGAGGTAAGCATTCATTCTTGCTTGTGCTTGGAAGAATAAACGACGCACACGTTTTTGTGTGTCAACTATACTTCAAGTTGTCTTGCTTTCACGCTACGAGCACAACATAACCAAACTGTCAGTGAGAATCCTGACAGTACTAGTCCATACAGTAAACATAAAGACAAGTGGCGCCTCTATCCAGATTTTCTGAGAATATGACAAATAAATAGCTTTTTAAAATTGCAGTAGACTTGACTCACCAAAGACTGAGTAGACCACAGCCACAGTTATGTCCAGAGGTACAGGGATGCTCGACTGAAAGGTAATGTCCTTGTCCGATGCCCCCATCTGAAGAAGGAAAGAAAAACAGATGAGATATGTTTTATTGAAAGTATTATCTTTGTGTACAAAGTCAGGAGGAAAGTGGCACAGACAGAATACCGTATAAGGTTCAATAGATGATGCGAGGGTCGATAAACAAGAGGGGGTACATGACTGGCAACAGAGAGATGGACCTGATCGCAAGTCATATTTCTGATAATAAAACAAATTTACTCCAGCATTACTGGATAAATAAACATCATACAGTAAATGTTTGTATGGAGTTTTCAGTAACATCTAAAGGTTGTGGAGCTCGGTGGAGTTTTTAAATGTGAACAATTCAAACAAGATACATTTAGAAACTTACAAGAATCTACATAAAAGGACTTTTTAACATTTTTAATAGAAATAACGGGATGAGGCGGGAGCATAACAGTGCAATTGGGCATTACTGTCTTTTCTGGACCATAGGGTGCACCGGATTATAAAGCGCACCACCGCGGGCCTAGTCAGGTTTATTTTCATACAAAAGGCGCACCAGATTATAGAGCGCATTAAAGGGGTCATATTATGATTTTGTTTTCTAAATGGAAAACACTTCCTTGTGGTCTACATCAGTGGTCCCCAACAACCGGGCCACGGCCCAGTACCGGTCCATGGATCGATTGGTACCGGGCCGCACAAGAAAAAATATATATATATATATTTTATTTAAAAAAAAAAAATTAAACCAACATAATAAACACAAGATACACTTACAATTAGTGCACCAACCCAACAAACCTCCCTCCCCCATTTAAGTGTTAACTGCGGACCGGTCAACGCTTGAAAATTTGTCCCACGGACCGGGGGGGGGGGGGTTGTCATACAAAAATACAATCATGTGTGCTTACAGACTGTATCCCTGCAGACTGTATTGATCTATATTGATATTTACTGTAGGAATCACAAATATTAATAACTTACACTCATTCGCACAAAAGGGTTGTTTCTTTCTGTTATTAATATTTGTGGTTCCTACAGTATATATCAATATAGATCAATACAGTCTGCAGGGATACAGTCTGTAAGCACACATGATTGTATTTTTGTATGACAAACCCCCCCGGTCCGTGGGACAAATTTTCAAGCGTTGACCGGTCCGCAGTTAAAAAAAGGTTGGGGACCACTGGTCTGCATAACATGTAATGGTGGTTCTTTGTTGCATAGATGATGTTTTACAGATCATCTTCCAGCCGCTTTCTGACAGTTGCTTCAGGATGTACTGTTTTGTGGGCGGTCTTATTTACGTGGCTCACCTTTGACAGCGTCTTCTCCCCGTCATCTTTGTTATAGCGGTGTAGCGTGCAAGGACGGGGGTGGAAGAAGTGTCAAAAGATGGAACTAACTGTTTTAATGACATTCCGACTTTACTTCAATCAATAACGGAGCAGCATCTTCTCATCCGTAGCTCACTAGTGCAACAAAAGGCTGGAAATATGTCCCGTGAAAAAACGTCCGACCAGAACTCTCTAATAACTAAAGTTCCTTGGGTGAATAATGTAAATTCAGTACACCGGTATGTCTGTTTCATGGCGAGTTTACTGACAGATATAAAATAACTTTACCTACTTTATATTAGAAATGGCAACCGCAGAGGATGAATGTCCAATAACAAGAAGATAGAGAAAAAGAAGACTACGGTGTCACCATGGACTACAAAGGCGGATGCGCACAACTTTTCAGGACTTATGCAGATCCCAGATACAGATCCGCAGGTACCAGAAGGTAACAAAAGTTGCATTTACATAATATTGCGAAACAAAACGCCAGATAATATGTCTTACCTTATACACACACCATAATAATACTTCTATGTTGAAGCACAGTACAATCCATCAAGCGGTGCAGCTTCATAGCTTACCAAAGTCGTACAAAAACATTTTGATAGATTTTTGAGCGCCGTGTGTAATGTTCTATATTTTCAATGGAACATATAAAATGTTGGTGTCGTTTACTTGAGTCATATTGCAGTCTACACCTATCTTTAATGTGTGACTGCCGTCATATTGCAGTCTACATGTATCTAATGTGTGACTGCCATCTACTGGTCACACTTGTCATTTCACCATGTACCAAATAAAATAGCTTCAAGGTCGGTAAGCACAACCAGACTTATTCCGTACATTAGGCGCACTGTCGAGTTGTGAGAAAATGAAAGGATTTTAATTGCGCCTTATAGTCGGAAAAATACGGTATTTTAATTTTTGCCATCTAATTATGAATTGTCCTCCTTTTTTATGCATGAATAAACATGTGTGTGTAAAGTGGACCAACTGTGCACCCACAGATAGAGAGTTTGGTCGTGCATCCTGAGCCAGTGAGCCAAAAGCTGTCAGGGGAGTGAGGTTTACACAATGTTCTGTCACACAGCCAGTAGCTGGTTAGGATTTAATAAAAATGTTGACGTCAGTTATGTATAGAGACGGAGTTTGTGGAGCTCCGTGAAGTTTTAACATTTAAATAATTCAAACACAATACATACAGAAACTCACAAGTATCAAACTAAAAGCACAATTATCTTTACAGTCACTGCAAAGCCAATTAATACAAGTTCACCAAACAGCACTTTCGTCAAAACACGTCTTCGCTAGCAAACATTAAATGCCTCGTCAAGACACACAGTCGCTCATTTTAAACAATTAGTCACCAAAAACAATTACAAATGTGACTTTCCCAACATGTTTAATAGATATAACATTAACAACATGGCTATATTTTCAATTCGTTTGGATACATTTTGCAACATAATGATTTGACCCCCTTTAATATTCTTCAAAAAAATATAAAAAGATGTTTACCTACAGTTTGTTGACACCTTTGGATTTTATATTTAAATAAGATATATTTCTAAACTATTGAGTATCTAACTAAAAGTAGAATTTCGTTTACCGTCTGTGCATTATTAATTAAACTATCGGCACTTTCGTCAAAACATGTCTTAGTTATTATTAGCGATCATTAATAATGTAACAAGTGAGTCATATCGAAGACACGCTGTTCAATTTAAAACATTATTATTAAGGCACCGATGTGTCAAATTAGACTCCATAAGTCAAATGTAACTTCATTCAAAGACAAACATGTAGAAAGCAACCAGACTTACCTTAATTAGGGATATAATCACACCAGCCTTGACGCTCTAATTTGATCCAATTAAGTTAAAAGAAAACTTCCCAAGATGTTATTTTGTTCTTAAACGTGCCACTCGGTCGAGTTTTGGTGCCTAAAAAAGATATGAAGCACCGCTAAAGATGCTGATGGTAGTGTCTAACAATCTGTCGGTTGCTCTGTTCTAACTGAGCTCCTCTTCCCTGCCAGCTGATGACGTCACAGGCAGCCTTCATTCTCATACACTGGACTTAATTACCTTTTACTTTAATGCTATTTAAGCTGTTTCATGGTAAAAATACTTAACAATATATTCATGTAATGACAGTACAAAATACATAAAGAAGTTTTGTGTATGTCTGCACTTCAGAAATTTAGCATGCTATTTTTTTCTCCTCTCAACACAAATCAAACAAAAAAGCATCTCCAATACAATATCTTCATCTGCAAAAAAAACCCACAGCAATATTAACATAAAATTAAAAATAAACTTTGTGTGTGTCCGAGAAGGAGCAGGAAGAAGCAAAAGATTATAATGTTCTGCCACATCAATCAGATAATCTGATTTGTAATCATCAACACAATTCACAATCACCTGATACTTGACAGTATTAACAGGATACACCCATTTTCTACCGCTTGTCCCTTTCGGGTTTACGGGGGGTGCTGGAGCTTATCTCAGCTGCATTCGGGCAGAAGGCGGGATACACCCTGGACAAGTCGCCACCTCACAGGGCCAACACAGATAGACAGACAACATTCACACTCACATTCACAAACTAGGGCCAATTTAGTGTTGCCAATCAACCTATCCCCAGGTGCATGTTTTTGGCGGTGGGAGGAAGCCGGAGTACCCGGAGGGAACCCACGCAGTCACGGGGAGAACATGGAAAATTCAATGTTATTTAAATTCAGTAAATACATTACAACCTTAAAGAAGAACTTAACTATTTTTTATTTTATTTTGCCTATCATTCACAAAACAAAAACACATGTTTTGGGTTTTTTTTACGCTCTCTAAGTCATAAAATATGGCCAGTACGAGGTGACTAACCATGCAGATAATGGTAGTACTGAGCCGATGAGCTGCTACATCGCCACTGAGTTGGTGAAAGTTTATTCTGGAATCTAGATTATAAATCTGTTAACTGTCACTGTCAATACCTTGTACATCGGGGACCGTGTGCTGCTGACGCCGACTGGGAATGTTGTGGATCGGTTGAAGGAATCAATCCCACCGACACGTCTACCAATGAGGAAGCAGTGCCTGGGGACCCTGCGGTGGGCTCTCCTATTTCTGGGGCTGAGGTTGCCGAGGTAGTTAAGAAACTCCTCGGTGGCAGGGTCCTGAAGGTGGAGGAGATCCGCCTGGAGTTCCTTAAGGCTCTGGATGCTGTGGGGCTGTCGTGGTTGACAATTGCTTGGACATCGGGGACGGTGCCTCTGGATTGGCAGATTGGGGTGGTGGTTCCTCTATTTAAAAAGGGGAACCGGAGGGTGTGTTCCAATTATTGTGGGATCACACTCCTCAGTCTTCCCGGTAAGGTCTATTCAGGTGTACTGGAGAAGGGGCTACGCCGGATTGACGAACCTCAGATTCAGGAGGAGCATGCAGTGTGGTGTTCGTCTTGGTAGTGAAACTGTAGACCAACTCTGTACTCTCAGCAGGATCCTTGAGGGTGCATGGGAGTTTCCCCAACCAGTCAACGTGTATTGTTTTTTCTTGTTGGGGAGTGTTCAGAGAGTATGGAGTATTGGACCGCCTGATTATGGCAGCCCTGTATGATCAGTGTCAGAACTTGGTCTGCATTGCCAGCAGTAAGTCAGACTCGTTTCCAGCGAGGGTAGGACTCCGCCAGGGCTGACCTTTGTCACCGATTCTCCTTACAACTTTTATGGACTGAGTTTCTAGGCACAGTCAGGGCGTTGAGGAGATTTCGGCTTTTTGCGGATAATGTGGTCCTGCTGGCTTCATCTGACCAGGATCTTCAGCTCTCGCTGGATCGGTTCGCAGCTGAGTTTGAAGCGACTGGGATGAAAATCAGCACTTCCAAGAGAGAGTGAAGTGCCATCTCCAGGTTGGGGAAGAGATCTTGCCCCAAGTGGAGGAGTTCAAGTACCTCGGGGTCTTGTTCACGAGTGAGGGATGAGTGGAATGTGAGATCGACAGGGGTATCGGTGCAGCGTCTGCAGTTATGTGGACCGTGCACTAGTCCGTCGTGGTGAAAAAGAAGCAAGCCAGAAGGCAAAGCATTCAATCAATTTACCAGTCGATCTACATCCCTATCCTCACCTTTGGTCATGAGCTTTGGGTTATGACCGAAAGGACAAGATCACGGGGTGTGGGGCTCTCCCTTAGTGATAGGGTGAGAAGCTCTGTGATTTGGGAGGAGCTCAGAGTAAAGCCGCTGCTCCTCTACATTGAGAGGAGTCAGATGAGGTGGTTCGGGCTTCTGGTCAGAATGCCCCCCCAAATGCCTCCAAGGGGAGGTGTTTAGGGCATGTCTGACCGGTAGGAGACCACGGGAAAAACCCAGGACACGTTGGAGAGACTGTGTCTCCCAGCTGGCCTGGGAACGCCTCGGGATCCCCCAGGATGAGCGAGACGAAGTAGCTGGGGAGAGGGAAGTCTGGGCTTCTCTGCTTCGGCTGCTGCCCCGCGACCCGACTTCGGATAAGCGGAAGAAGATGATAGATGAAAGGATGTATATATATATATATATATATATATATATATATATATATATATATATATATAACCTTCCATACAGAAGTTAAGATAATAAGGTTTTGTGGTTCATGATGTGCTTTGCTTTCCCTAAAGTTCCAATAGTTTTTGCGAATACCTTTGGCTGTCTGATACCACACCCAAAAACGTAATTTCAAGTGCTATTTCAATTTCTGAGTTGCCAACTTCCAATTTGACATTATTTTGTAGTTTCCGATTTCCAAACAACATAATTTTTTTTTCTTCAAGTTTAGAGACAGTTTGTTTTTGTCAAAGCAATATTGTAATTTATTAACTTCTTTCATCACTACTTCCAGTAGCTGCTGCAAGTCCTCCCCGGAGCAGAAGATATTTGTGTCATCAGCAAACACCACAAACTTCAATGTATCTGATACCTTACAATGATAAAAATAATGAATAGTAGGGGACCCAATATTGAACCCTGTGGGACACCACATGTGATACACAAGTTTTCTGACTTCCGTTGGTCCATTTGTACAAACTGTTGTTTTTTTGTGTGACTTTTTATCCAATGTAAAGCCACCCCTCTGCACTATACTGCATCTTTCCATTTTCCTAAACAATTTATCATGGGTATTCATGTCAAACCTTCGTTAAATCAATAAATATACCCACTGCAAATTTGTTGCTATTTATGGAGGTTGTTAACCCTTGTACTTGCTCCGTTGATTTTAATCTATCTGTGCAGAAACCAAACTGACTTCCCATCAGCAAGTTGTGTTTTTTCAAATAAACTTTATATTTACACTATATTGCCAAAAGTATTTGGCCACCTGCCTTGACTCACATATGAAATTGAAGGGCCATCCCATTCCTAACCCATAGGGTTCAATATGATGTCGGTCCAACTTTTGCAGCTATTACAGCTTCAACTCTTCTGGGAAGGCTGTCCACAAGGTTGCAGAGTGTGTTTGTAGGAATTTTCGACCATTCTTCCAAAAGCGCATTGGTAAGGTCACACTGCGATGTTGGTCAAGAAGGCCTGGCTCCCAGTCTCCGTTCTAGTTCATCCCAAAGCTGTTCTATCGGGTTCAGGTCAGGAGTCTGTGCAGGCCAGTCAAGTTCATCCACACCAGACTCTGTCATCAATGTCTTTATGGACCTTGCTTTGTGCACTGGTGCACAGTCATGTTGGAACAGGAAGGAGCCCGCTCCAAACTGTTCCCACAAGATTGGGAGCATGGAATTGTCCAAAATGTGTTGGTATCCTGGAGCATTCAAAGTTATTTTCACTGGAACTAATGGACCAAGCCCAACTCCTGAAAAACAACCCCACACCATAATTCCTCCTACACCAAATTTCACACTCGGCACAATGCAGTCCGAAATGTACAGTTCTCCTGGCAATCTCCAAACCCAGCCTCGTCCATCAGATTGCCAGATGGAAAAGCATGATTCATCACTCCAGAGAAGGCGTCTCCACTGCTCGAGTCCAGTGGCGACGTGCTTTACACCACTGCATCCCACGCTTTGCATTGGACTTGGTGATGTATGGCTTAGATGCAGCTGCTCGGCCATAGAAACCCATTCCATGAAGCTCTCTGCGTACTGTATGTGGGCTAATTGGAAGGTCACATGAAGTTTGGAGCTCTGTAGCAACTGACTACGCAGAAAGTCGGCGACCTCTTTGCATTGAATTTGTTGCACGGGTGGCATCCTATGACAGTTCCACGCTGGAAATCACTGAGCTCCTGAGAGCGGCCCATTCTTTTACAAATGTTCGTAGAAACAGTCTCCATGCCTAAGTGCTTGATTTTATACACAGGGTCAAGTGATTAGGACACCTGATTCTCATCATTTGGATGGGTGGCCAAATACTTTTGGCAATATAGTATAATCTAGAGAACTGTGAGAGTAAGGATCTCGGGCTGTAGTTGTTAAAATGTGTATGTCAGCAGATTTATATTCTGGAATAACTTCAGCGATTTTCATTTTGTGTGGGAATGTACCAGTTCTAAATGATACATTACATATACTCTATGGAAGTGGATCTACAATTTCATCAATTACCTTTTTTATATTTATATTAATATCGTTCCAAGCTGAAAACAAAAAAAAAGACTCTAACAGAAATCAAAAAAACTATAAGGTACCATATTTATCGTATTTTGTCCATTTGTTAGCTAGCATGCTACTTTATTGTTCCTGGGGGATGATTTAATATGACTGGACCATACCATTTTCATTTATGGGAGGGCGAAAACACTGCCATTGTGCCACAAATGGTAAAAATAGAAAATAAATAACTAACAAAAGGAAAAAGATTATAGTGGGCCATTTTTAAGTAATTTTGTCAATTTGTATGTTTGTTAGCTAGCATGCTACTTCCTAGTTCTTGGAGGATGACCTAACACAAGACAGTATCATTTTTTTAAATGATTATTTCTGGGTTGGACTGGGAAACGGATAAGTCGTGACTAATAGCAACAAGAATAATTATATCAGCAAAAGTGAAAAATCTTGACGCACCGAATTTGTTTGTAGGTTTGTTAGCCAGCATGCTACTTCCTGGTTTATGGAGGATGATGTAAGGAGACGGGTTCGCCTTAGACACTCTAAGTTGCGCCTACAAAGGTGACGACGGCGGAAGTGAACCATGTTTTAAAGACATGGTCACAGTGGCGCTGACAACGCGAGACTGGACCCCTGATTTGTAAGGTAATCCAAGATGGCTAACGCAACGCACCACCGTTGTTGTTATTTCGCTTGTTGAATGTATTGCTTTTTCGGATAATTACATGCAACCCTTACCCTAACTTAAACAATAACATTTAACTTATTTTCAGCAGTATTTTTTTGTTTGTTTTATTTCCATGTTACGTATTGTCTCTCCAGTTTCATTCCGTTTAAGACACACTTCAGTTCCGTTATCGGGCACGCAGCTAAATGTACCATATTTTTCGGACCATAGGGCGCACCGGATTATAATGGGTACGGTGTGGCATACCCATTGGGACAGTGGCCGTGCCAGCAACCTTGAGGGTTCCTGGTTCGATCCCCACCTTCTACCAACCTAGTCACGTCTGTTGCGTCCTTGAGCAAGACACTTCACTCTTGCTCCCGATGGGTTGTGGTTACGGCCTTGCATGACAGCTCCCGCCATCAGTATGTGAATGTGTGTGTGAATGTGGAAATGGTGTCAAAGCGCTTTGAGTACCTTGAAGGTGGAAAAGCGCTATACAAGTATAACCCATTTACCATTTACCATAAGGCGCACTGCCAATGAGCGGGTCTAGTCAGGTCTATTTTCATACAAAAGGCTTACCGGATTATAAGACGCATTAAAGGGGTCATATTATGATTTTTTCTAAATTTAAAACTATCTGGGGGTCTACATAACATGTAATGGTGGTTCTTTGGTCAAAATGTTGCATTGATGATGTTTTACAGATCATCTTCAAGTCGCTTTCTGACAGTCGCTTCAGGATGCGGCGTTTTGTGGACAGTCTTATTTACGTGGCTCACCTTCGACAGCGTCTTCTCCCCGTCATCTTTGTTGTAGTGGTGTAGCGTGCAAGGACGGGGGTGGAAGAAGTGTCAAAAGATGGAGCTAACTGTTTTAATGACATTCAGACTTTACTTCAATCAATAACGGAGCAGCATCTCCTCATCCGTGGCTCACTAGTGCAACAACAACACCGGAAATGTGTCCCGTGAAAAACTGTCCTACCAGAACTCTCTAATAACTAAAGTTCCTTGGGTGAATAATGCAAACCCACTACAGTTTTTAGCACTTTGATAGCTAGTCTACTGACAGCTATAAGTAAGAACTTTACACTACTTTATATTAGAAATGGCAACAGCAGAGGATGAATGTCCCATAACAAGAAGGTAGCGAAAAAGAAGAAGCTTATGACTATGGTGTCGGCACGGACTACAATGGCGGACGCGTGCAAATTTTCAGGACTTAATTGGTGCGGCTTCATAGCTTACCGAAGTCGTACTAAAACCATTTTGACAGATTTTTGAGCGCCGTGTGTAATGTTCTATACTTTTAATGGAACATTTATAGTTTTGGTGTTGTTTACTGGTGTCATATTGCAGTCTACACATATCTCTTATGTGTGACTGCCATCTACTGGTCACACTTATCATTACACCATGTACCAAAAAAAATTGCTTTGAGGTCGGTAAGCATAACCAGAATTATGCCGTACATTAGGCGCACCGGGTTATAAGGCGCACTGTTGATTTTTGAGAAAATGAAAGGAATTTAAGTGCGCCTTATAGTGCGAAAAATACGGTGCTTGGATGTTAGACGACTGGACCATACCATTTTTAATCCCGGTTTTGCCATTGTGACACAAATGGCAAAACCAGAAAATAAAGCACTCAAGCAAAAGTGAAAAAGTCTCATAATCGTGTTAGCTAGCATGCTACTACCTAGTTCAGGGGTCGGCAACCCAAAATGTTGAAAGAGCCATATTGGACCAAAAATACAAAAACAAATCTGTCTGGAGCCGCAAAAAATTTAAAGACATACTACATACAGATAGTGTGTCATGGAATTAAGAGGACTTAAAGGAAACTAAATGACCTCAAATATAGCTACAAATGAGGCATAATGATGCAATATGTACATATAGCTAGCCTAAATAGCCTGTTAGCATTGATTAGCTTGCAGTCATGCAGTGACCAAATATGTCTGATTAGCACTCCACACAAGTCAATAACATCAACAAAACTCACCTTTCATGCACGACCTTAAAAGTTTGGTGGACAAAATGAGACAGAAAAAAAAGTGGCATAAAACACGTCCTAGAAAGTCGGAGAAAGTTATACATGTAAACAAACTAAGGTGAGTTGAAGGACCGCCAAAATTAGTAGGACAAAACGGCGCTCGCCAAATACTCGAATCAGTGAAGCATGTTTAATATAAACAGTGTGCTTTGTAAGAATTAGGGAGGTTTGTGTCATGTTTGTCCTCCTACAGAAACCATATTAAAACAAAAATAGATTTTTTTCCCCTCATCTTTTTCCATTTTTCATAAATTTTTTGAAAAAGCTCCAGAGAGCCACTAGGGCGGCGCTAAAGAGCCGCATGCGGCTCGAGAGCCGCGGGTTGCCGACCCCTGACCTAGTTGAAGACAGCAAAACTGTACTATTTTTATTCTGGAGCGGCCAGAACCTTTCCAATAGTCTGCACTCTGTAATCACTATTCTAATGTGCTCGGGACTTCCATTCATCCAACTTTATAGAGCAACTTTTTCAAATCATCAGCCACACAATAAGATGATATAATGCAAGCGGGCTGTATTCCATTTCCATGCTTCGGTTTCTCTATCTTCTAATAGCCCAGAGTGATAGTTTTCATGGTGAAGTGATTCATTTAGTGCACAACACGCTCACTCATTCTGCCAGGAGCTGGACCAAAGAGCCACGGGCAGATGCCGCTGAAATAACCAGGCCTCTTTGAGGGATGTTGCTCGTTTGCGGTGGCGAATGCTGTACAGTAGCGGCTAATGACGCTCAGATAAAAAATGCATCGACTGTGACTGCGACGTCCAGGATGCCACTCAGCCTACGTAGGACAATCGCACGCATTTTCTTCCATATTAGCATGCTGCGTGTTCGCGGAGCATGAGCAATTACCGCTCAGCGGGGGACGTCTGGCGTCAAACTATCGATTTGTTTCAACAGCGAGGCTGCAAGAGAGCAGCGAACATGTTCTTCCAAGTGTTACGTTATATTGTTGGAGTCCATTTCAACAGAGTTCTGAGCAAGTCCAACCATGAGAGACTATCGTGATCCAGGTGTGAAAATGGGAGCCTTTTTTTTTCTCCATTACAATTTAGATATCAGACCCAGGAGGGTAGTGGTAGTAGTAGGTACTGTTTCTTTTCTGACATTCTGCACGGCAACAGAGATTTACTAATTGCTCTTAAAAACACCAGAAATTATTTGTCTAGATGTGTTTTACATTTTAGATTATTTTTAAAAATTTATTTTTTCAACATAGTTTTTTTTTTTACTGTAGGTCACATATATAGGACTTTTTGAATGTTCAGCTCACATCTGGAGATGTAAATTATGAGATTGTATTTAACTTATTTTTTTAGGGTATGTTAAATTAGGTTCATCTGTAGGTTTTTACATTCTTACCTCACATTTAATAGCACGTTTGGCCACAGATCTAGCTTTTTTTTTTTTTTTACATGTGCACGAGTCTTTTTTTTTTTATGTACAATAAGATCATCTGTAAGTATTTATAATGTACTTCAGTTGTTGGATGTTCACATTTGTTGATTTTTTTAGATGACACATTTATAATTTTTAGGTCACATCTTGTGTTAACTTACATTTTGTGTAGATTGTTTTTAAATTTATTTCATTTTCTAGGTCACAAATGTACGTTTGTATTTTATTTTAGGCCAAATCTTTAGGGTTTAAAAATATATATACCATTTAAGTTGTATGGACTAAATACTTTATATAAATTCTCTTGAGACTTTTTTATTATTATTTTTTTTTATGATCACAGATGTACAGTAGTTTCTTTTTGTTGATTAAATACATATATTTTATTTTAGGTCACATAAGTAGTTTATTTATGGTTTTGTTTCACAATTTACAGATTACATCTGTGGTTTCTTTACAATTATATATCATGTCTTTTTTCCCCAAACATTTTCTGTGGATTTTATTTTTTACTTGATTTCATTTTTGGGATCACTATGTCGTTAATTTCTTTCCAAATAAATCTGTAAGATTTGTTATTTTTAGGTTACATCTCTATTTTTTATTTATACAAATTATAAGTTACATTTGTACTTTTAAAAAAAATAAAAATGTATATAGGTGTAGATCTGTAGGTATTTATATATATGTTTTAATTAATTTTATTTGTTAGATCACATTTATAGTTGTGTTAAATGCGAAATGTATAATCTCAAAGTCACGTGGGTGTTTTTCCAACATTTTCTGCAGATTTTTTTTTAATGTATTTTTTTTTTTGGATTACATATCAATCAATCAATCAATCAATGTTTATTTATATAGCCCTAAATCACAAGTGTCTCAAAGGGCTGCACAAGCCACAACGACATCCTCGGTACAGAGCCCACATAAGGGCAAGGAAAAACTCACCCCAGAGGGACGTCGATGTGAATGACTATGAGAAACCTTGGAGAGGACCGCATATGTGGGTAACCCCTCCCCTCTAGGGGAGACCGAATGCAATGGATGTCGATTGGGTCTGACATAATATTGTGAGAGTCCAGTTCATAGTGGATCCAACATAATAGTAAAAGTCCAGTCCATAGTGGGGCCAGCAGGAAACCATCCCGAGCGGAGACGGGTCAGCAGCGCAGAGATGTTCCCAACCGATACACAGGCGATATGTAGTTGCTTTTTTAGATCACATCTGTAGTTTTTATTTTAAGTAAAATTTTTAAGTTTAAAAAAAAAATATATATATATATATAAGACATGTTTAAGACTTTTCGTAGATTTAATTTGAATTATTTGTTTTATTTGTCTATTTACTTACTTTTTTAGATAACTTATGCAGTTGCTTTTTTGATCACATCTGTAAGATTTTTTAATCCTAATGTTTTTCAATTTGGGCCACATTTGTGCATTTTTAAAAACTGTAAGTCACATCTGTAGCCTTTTATTACATTTTAGATAACATCTGTTTTTTTGTGCATATTTCCCCCCTAAGATACAAATCATTAATGGTGCAGTGAGAATGAAGACAAATTGCCACGTGCAGCACGTAACCTTCATTTAGGGTAACTAGAAGAAGATGGCCGACGCATCTGTCAAGTGTCAACGCTGCCAATATGCGTAGCAATACAAGACCAACAAACAGATGTCAACATCTCTCAGCTTGAATCATCCTCAGAACTCGCAATAACAATTGATAATTCACACTAAAGAATAATTTGATCACGCGGCGTCAGCTTTCATCTAAATGTAAATGAGCAGCACATGTGTGTAACCTCTGGAAGGTGAAGGAGCGCGTAATAACGTGTTGAAGCAGTGACATGCCGATGTAAGTAAACATGAAGGGAAGGACATTAGCGTTCAGTGCACACTTACATGTGATTACATCGTGTGTGCCATGTATGCGCACAATAACAACGTAAACGGCAAAAACAAAAAGCTGACTTCTGTATGTATTTTGAGGCGACATCAGCAAAATCCTGGAGAACAACTCGGTGAGCGCCAGTCAGAGTTCAAATCATGTTCGTTATGTTAGCCTATATTGACGTACATCCATGATTCATGATCATATTAGTGCATTCTCAAGTTTCTGTCAGTCCTATAATCTTAAAGGGGTCATGTTATGATTTCCCCCCTACATTTAAAACACTTCCTAGGTTTGATCAGAGGATAGCTGGACAAAGATGTTAAGTAGAGTTCATAAGTCTCCCATTTGTCCCAGGCACGGCTTCATTCAAGCTAATACAGGCCAGGGCAATTATTTTGACTCGGGAGGCCAAATTTAGAGAAAAACATGTGTCTGGGGGCCGGTATATCTATTTTTAGGAACACTCATACAAAACCTCACAATAATGTCTGATTGAATTTTAAAAACGTTAAGGACAAACCGCCTTAAAAACAGAATGGAATTTTACATGAGTGGGACACCAGAATGTACATGAAAATAAAGAATGTGGGATTTACAATATTAACTATGAAGGATAAAACACTGAATATTGACAACATATGAACGTCACACCCCCTCTTGATTGACATATTTAAACAGGCGAAACGCAACAAAAATGCAACAAACAAAGCGAAATATGAACGCGAAGAGTAAAAAAAACCCACCTACAATCTGATGTATAACTAAGCTTTAGAACATTGTTGTAAAAATCTCATTCCGCGTCTGTCCCTGACACCCACATTTGACACTCTGTGGAAACGCTCCCCACCCACACTGCTTGGTGCCTCGTCTGAGCTGCTGGGACTTAGATTACCATAGTAACTAATAAGATTACCATAGTAACCAATTTAGATTACCATAGTAACTAGTATATCATGCAAAAGCGCAGATTCCAACCATTGAAATACTTTGTATAGTTCAAGACTTACGGTCATTAGAAAACATCACTGCACATCATAATGGCAGCTAAAGTTTCCATCTTAAAGATCTAAAAAAATTTGGGGGGAATATCCGCTAGGCCAGATTGAAAAGCTCAACGGGCCGCATGCGGCACCCGGGCCTTAATTTGCCCAGGTCTGGTCTAATACATTGTCCTTATTATACCGAGGTCTGACTAGCTAAGATGTATGACGGAATATCTGAGATCGTGTGATCGCCCATCCCTGTGCAGTTATTGGACAGACATTTTCAAGACTCTTGTCAATTGGTGAAAAGATTGAACTGAATCCTTTGAAGAGTAATTGCACTTTTCGTTCACATTCATTATAAAACACAACACACGTCTTTTTTCTTTTTAGGATTTAAAAAAAAAAAACGCTTGGAAGATGTGGCTCACATGAATCAAAGCGCTTCACATTGAAAAACCCATTATCTACATTTAAGCTACATTCACACCAAGGACACAAAGGGAGTGACTATAGGTGGAAGCTGGATTTGAACTAGGTGTGTATAATATATATGTGAAGAAATAGTGATTATTGAAGGACCGCAAATTACATATTTACTTACATGTTACCGACATTGCGCAAGTTGTTTTTGTAGGTGAGCTAATGCAGATCCACACTGATGTCTGTCTCCTCAACTTAACAGTAATAACAAAATTAGAACCTTCCCAAATACACTATATTGCCAAAAGTATTTGTCCACCCATCCAAATAATCAGAATCAGGTGTCCTAATCACTTGGCCCGGCCACAGGTGTATAAAATCAAGCACTTAGGCATGGAGACTGTTTCTACAAACATTTGTGAAAGAATGGGCCGCTCTCAGGAGCTCAGTGATTTCCAGCGTGGAACTTTCATAGGATGCCACCTGTGCAACAAATCCAGTGGTGAAATTTCCTTGCTCCTAAATATTCCAAAGTCAACTGTCTGCTTTATAACAAGAAAAAGGAAGCATTTGGGAACAACAGCAACTCAGCCACGAATTGGTAGGCCACGTAAACTGACAGGGAAGGGTCAGCGGATGCTGAAGCGCATAGTGCAAAGAGGTCGTCGACTTTCTGTACAGTCAGTAACTACAGCGCTCCAAACTTCATGTGACCTTCCAATTAGCCCACGTACAGTACGCAAAGAGCTTCATTGAATGGGTTTCCATGGCCGAGCAGCTGCATCTAAGCCATACATCACCAAGTTCAATGCAAAGCGTGGGATGCAGTGGTGTAAAGCACGTCGCCACTGGACTCTAGAGCAGTGGAGACGTTTTCTCTGGAGTGATGAATCATGCTTTTCCATCTGGCAATCTGATGGACGAGTCTGGGTTTGGCGATTGCCAGGAGAACGGTACATTTCGGACTGCATTGTGCCGAGTGTGAAAATTGGTGTAGGAGGAATTATGGTGTGGGGTTGTTTTTCAAGAGTTAGGCTTGGCCTCTTAGTTCCAATGAAAGGAACTTTGAATGCTCCAGGATACCAACACATTTTGGACAATTCCATGCTCCCAACCTTGTGGGAACAGTTTGGAGCAGGCACCTTCCTCTTCCAACATGACTGTGCACCAGTGCACAAAGCAAGGTCCATAAAGACATGGATGACAGAGTCTGGTGTGGATGAACTTGACTGGCCTGCACAGAGTACTCACCTGAACCCGATAGAACACCTTTGGGATGAACTAGAACGGAGACTGAGAGCCAGGCCTTCTCCACCAACATTAGAGTGTGACCTCACCAATGCGCTTTTGGAAGAATAGTCGAAAGTTCCTATAAACACTCCACAACCTTGTGGACAGCCTTCCCAGAAGAGTTGAAGCTGTAATAGCTGCAAAAGGTGGACCGACATCATATTGAACCCTATGTGTTAGGAATATGATGGCACTTCAAGTTCATATGTGAGTCAAGGCAGGTGGCCAAATACTTTTGGCAATATAGTGTATGTGAAGAAATAGTGATTATTGAAGGATTGCAAATGACATGTACGCTGTGGCGTATTTAGCTACATGTTACCTACATTGCGTAAGTTGTTTTCGTAGGTGAGCTAATGTAGATCCACACTGATGTCTGTGTCTCCTCAATTTAACAGTAACAAAAAGATTAGAACCTTTCCAAATGTACTATACTATCCATCCATACATTATGTTACTTGTATTTATTTTCACATAAAAAAAATAAAAAATTAAAAGGTGTGGTCACTTTTATTTTGCAAAGTAGTAACTAAAGTGACTTTCTTTTCCATTTACATAATCCGGTCAGCATCCTAAATGTTTTCACTTTATCGAACAGCGCGTGCAAGTGACGTCAAAGCCACATTGGGGCCTGTCCGCGTTGGTACTTGTAATCTAAACAGTCCACTGCAAAAATCTGATTTCCAAAAAATCTGATTTGGTCCACTTTTGAGTGCAGAGTAAACGTAGTCTAAAAGTATTTTTTCTTTAAGCGTCCTGCCTGGCGTAAGTAGGCCAAAGCCGACACCCACAATCAAACTTCATATTCATGCCGGCTTTGAGGAGGTCGTTTTAGGCGTTGCTGATGATTTATTGATATTTTGGGTCCTCTACCAGGTGCAGTTAATGGAGCTGAACTGATGAAGTTGCAGTATGCAGTGTTGTTTGTCACACACTCTTTGTCTACTGCCTCTAATTCCTTTGCACACATCTACCACATATTTACTGTGTCTCTCTGTGGGATTAGGAAAAACTATACAGATGGAAAGCAGCCCACTTAATGGGGGTCTATTTCCAGGAAGTTATGTCCACTGAAGTGAGAAACATTTGGAAAAGTAACTGTGAAAGGTGATAGATAGCATGCTATCTCTCATTAAACAATCACTATTTGCCTGAGAGGGAAATTGTTGAAAAAGTAGAACACTGGTAACAAATATGAATGGTAAGGGGTATGGAAGAGGAAATTTGCATACAGTAAATACACTCTTCACTCTTGGCTGGTACTGGAATCACATATTTATAAAATATACTGTAATGCAGGCAAATACTCCTTATCTATTGGATGGGTGCTGTGGCGTGTTAAAGCAGTGCTGGAAATCTAAAAGAATAGTTTGTAATTCCAGTAAATAATCATTCAAAAAGTTGAAAAAGAAAAAATGGAGTATATATTTTCACATTTTACTTTCATGAGAGAAACGGATTTGGGACCTAAGGATATACAGTACAGGCCAAAAGTTTGGACACACTTTCTCATTGAATGCGTTTTTATTTATTTCCATGACTATTTACATTGTAGATTGTCACTGAAGGCATCAAAACTATGAATGAACACATGTGGAGATATAAACTTAACAAAAAAAGGTTGAGATATCTGAAAACATGTTTTATATTCTAGTTTCTTCAAAATAGACACCGTTTGCTCTGATTACTGCTTTGCACACTCTTGGCATTCTCTCGATGAGCGTCAAGAGGTAGTCACCTGAAAGAGTTTTCACTTCACAGGTGTCATAGTTTTGATGCATTCAGTGACAATCTAAAATAAAGAAAATGCAGTGAAATGAGAGTATATATATATATATATTTTTTTTTTTTTTAATATATAAGTGGTAATATATATATATATTATTATTTTTTAACACTTAATATATAACTTAAAATAACAATTTAAATCAGTTTTGTTGTTGTCCCAGTTAAGATTTAAATCCAGTAGCCTCATTCTAATTCAACATTGCACGTGTAGTTTTCTCCTTTTAAGAAATTACGGGTTATTGTGGAAAAAAAACTAAACATGCACAAAAATGTATACGTTTAGGTCTAAAGTTGTGAATGTGGTGAAAGTAGGATTTTATTTAATTGTTGAATGTGTTTTATGAGAGGACCATTAACCAACGTTTTAAATTATGCATTACCATCAATCAATCAATCAATCAATCTTTATTTATATAGCCCTAAATCACAAGTGTCTCAAAGGGCTGCATCAATGTTGTTATCTATTATGAAACGAGTCAACGCCGTAATGGCCTCATCCCAACAACTTTGCACTTAATTTTTGGATAAATGTTGTATTTTTTTCTTTCCCAAATTAAGATTTTAGGTGTTTGTTTTTTTTTGACAAAAAGTACACAAAACTATAAAGAATTAAAAACGTTATATTTTGGGTAGGTCTGAAGTTAAAGTGTTGAATAAAGAAGAAAAAAATAAATAAATAAATATATATATATATATATATATATATATATATATATATACTGTATATATACATATACATATACATATATATATATATATATATATACATACACATACATATATACATATATATATATATATATATATGTCTTAATAAGGTTATCCAAAAAATAGTGCTCGATACCGTAGTAGAGCGCAATATATGTATGTGTGGGAAAAAAATCACAAGACTATTTCATCTCTACAGGCCTGTTTCATGAGGGGGGGTTCCCTCACTCATCAGGAAATCTCCTGATGAGTGAGGGAACCCCCCCTCATGAAACAGGCCTGTAGAGATGAAATAGTCTTGTGATTTTTTTCCCACACATACATACATATATATATATATATATATATATATATATATATATATATATATATATATATATATATATATATATATATATATATATACATATATATATATATATATATATATATATATATATATATATATATATAGGGCAGCACGGTGAAAGAAGGGTTAGTGCGTCTGCCTCACAATACGAAGGTCCTGAGTAGTTGTGAGTTCAATCCCGGCCTTGGGATCTTTCTGTGTGGAGTTTGCATGTCCTCCCCGTGACTGCGTGGGTTCCCTCCGGGTACTCCGGCTTCATCCCACCTCCAAAGACATGCACCTGGGGATAGGTTGATTGGCAACACTAAATTGGCCCTAGTGTGTGAATGTGAGTGTGAATGTTGTCTGTCTATCTGTGTTGGCCCTGTGATGAGGTGGCGACTTGTCCAGGGTGTACACTGCCTTCCGCCCGATTGCAGCTGAGATAGGCTCCAGCGCCCCCCGCGACCCCGAAGGGAATAAGCGGTAGAAAATGGATGGATGGATGGATATATATATATATATATATATATATATATATATATATATATATATATATATATATACACACACACACATCTTTTTAAAACATTTGTTGATTGAGATTTTTTGACACAGTTAACATAAATACATTACACTACAAATCAAATGTTTTTTCTCCCCACCCAGTATATACATATAAAATGATTAAACTTTGTACTTAATAAAAAAAATATATATATAATAATAATAATCTCTCCACCCCACCACAAAACGGTTAATGGTTTTAAAATGATAGAAAGAAAGTGTAAAAAAGTATTGAGTAAACTACTTTTTAAAATATTTTAGAAAGACTGTTTTAAAACCTAAGGATAAAAAGTCATTAAAAAAAATCTAATTTCCTCCCAAAATGGTAATGCATCAAAATCAATGTTGTTAATAACTATACGTTAAAATCAATGTTATCTATATTATTGACCGAGTCAAGACCGTAATCGCCTCATCTCAATTATTCAACTTTTGCACTACATTTCTTTTTATGCCAATAACACATTGACACACTACTGAGCGTCAAAAAAAGAAGTATTTAAAAATAATAACCAAATGACATCAACATAAGGTGTGAATGAATGATGGGTTCTCACTTATCTGTTAAGCGCTTTTTAGTGTCTAGAAAAGCGCTATAAATATCTAATCCATTATTATTATTATCATTATTATTATTATTATTATTATTATAATACCAGCTAACAACACTGTGCTGAGTAACAGACACACGAAAAAAACTAAGCATTTGGCAAGGATTTGTATTACTTTTCATGGTCATTTTAGGCAACAAAAGCTATTTCTTAATGTTTCAATTAATCTTTTAAATCCAATTGATTAAATATGCAACCAGATTAAATTGGCGTGATGAAAACTTTAATGAAAACAAGCCCGCTGATGTGTGCTGATCCCCAAAGGAAGTGTCAAGAGGCCTCAGAAGATAGCTGAGAAAGAGATTGTTTTATCAGCGTAACCCTTTGACACCTCGTCAATCATTCACTTGTTGGTGTGTACCGTTAAAATCCCAGCGCGCACCTCAACGTAAATGATATTTCACCTGTTGCATGGCAAACTCAGATACTTGGTGATGTTGAACATGGCAGGGGAAACGTCTTTGCATTTGTTGTTGGCTCTTTACCTGCTTTGTGACACCACACTGTGCACGGTGAGACTAGTCTATCATTTATTTGATCTGATCACATTTATTTATTTGTATGTTTTTTCTCTCTTTGGTGCAGCCCACACACATATTACAAGGTAGGTGACGGTAATATGATACTGTACGTAACATATATACAGCACTACTTTTATTCTATAACAGACTTTGACGTGGATGGTGGACGAGATAGGGACATTTTTGAAATCAATGAAGGTACACAAGAACAGAGTGTGATAATAATAATAATAATCCTTGAATCTGATGGATTTTAAATGTGATTCGTTATGCTTGGATTTAACAGAAGCAGGATTAAATCTGGTGGAA
>NC_084566.2:14274124-14309124 GCF_033978685.3 Nerophis lumbriciformis
ACGTGTGATATATTGACTAAGCCTGCTTAAAAAAAATCACTGAACAAAAAGTATGAATAAGGTAGTGAACTGCAACAGATTCCCGTGTTTGCAATAACGTTATAACGTTAGCAGTGAGTTTACAGCCTCACTGATTTAACTACACAGCAAATAAAAGTCACGTTACTTAGCCAATAAACGTTATCTTACATTCAAAACTTACCGTTCTTTGTGCAACTTCAAATGCCGGACGAAGTTGGAAGTTGTTTCCTCTCCGTCAGTAATTTTCGAACCGCATGTGTTGCATATTGCAAACCGTTTTGTGTTGACCACCTCGTAATTTTTATACCCAAACGAAATTATTTTAGGTATCATTTTTTGTTCACTGGCGTGTGGTTTGGACATGTCTTCTTCGTTGGTTGTCCTGCAATTTGATTGGATGAATGCTGTGTGATGAAAACAAAGTAGATCTAATTTGATTGGCTGTTGTACTGAGAGCACACCAGCTGACACACGCAACGCTGATAGACAAGTACACAATGAAAAATACGGAGCGCTCCCGAATAACTTTTTCATCTTTGGGTTTTGGGGAAAGTAGCAAGTCATGTCAAGTCATGTCAATTCAAAAGGCTCAAGTCCAAGTGAAGTCACAAGTCATTGATGTTAAAGTCTAAGTCGAGTTGCAAGTCTTTTTACATTTTGTCAAGTCGAGTCTAAAGTCATCAAATTCATGACTCGAGTCTGACTCGAGTCCAAGTCATGTGACTCGAGTCCACACCTCTGGTAACTAGTATATCATGCAAAAGCGCAGATTCTAACCGTTGAAATACTTTGTATAGTTCAAGACTTACGGTCATTTGAAAACATCACTGCACATCATAATGGCAGCTACAGTTTCCATCTTAAAGATCTAAAAATAATTTTGGGAATGTCCGACGGGCCAGATTGAAAAGCTTAATGGGCCACATGCGGCACCCGGGCCTTAATTTGTGTGACAGTGCAGTTTATCCACTGCACTGTCAATAATGTTTTCATTTTAAACCTGACATGATGGCAAAACAGCCCTTGCAAACCCATGGCAGAGACATTTCCTCCTTCTTACCATTAGCATGACAGTCAAGTTGTACCTCCTCCTTTGACTCCAGCTTGTTGCCAACACGGTGCTGTTCACCAGTGTCAACCTGTCGGGTCTGTTCGTGCGCATCTTGACCGAGCGAGCGCAGAGGAAGGCCTTCTTGCAGGCTCGCAACTGCATCGAAGAGAAACTGCGCATGGAGGACGAGAACGAGAAACAGGTACACACGGTCACACTTTGCGCACGATGAAATCACGATGATGTACATTCTACTTTTCTTTTTTTTTTGCAACCAAACACATATTCAGGAGCGCCTGCTCATGAGTTTGTTGCCCAGGAATGTAGCTATGGAGATGAAGGAGGACTTCCTGAAGCCCCCTGAAAGGATCTTTCACAAAATTTACATCCAGCGGCATGATAATGTCAGGTAGGATTTTACTATGCTTACATAGACTACATATCACAGTGGCATCAGACCCGTTTAGGCACTTCAAGCCGACAGTGCATAGACACGTTGAACAACAGCATGGAGAGAATACGGCATTTAAAGATTTGCCGTTGAGGATCATTAAACAGAACCAAGCCAACATCTACTGACATAAAAGATCCAATTAGGGACTCACTAAGAATGGGATAATGGGCCACAAGTGTGCAACTTTTGGGTCATCAAGTCTCAGCTGCTCCCCGGAGGGCCAAAAAAAAAAAGGGCTAGTGATGTTTTGGCTTCCTGCTGGAGAATGAGGCAAATGAAACGATTGCAAGTAGATTTCTCTGGTAGTCATGCATGCAAATGATGTTTCACTGGGAGGCAGTTGCTGATTATTATGCTTCTCAGGAAGTTGGACAGTGAAACAAGTAGTTGAGGAACTCCAGAGAAACACATTTCCACTTTCCAGCTCCATTAAATGGATGGATCCCGGATGGACCGCTCCCTAAAATAGATGGAAGTTGCATTAGCTCGACACTCCATTTGGTATGAGCCCTAATGAATGTTTTTTGGAATGCCAAAAAGGTGTGTCGAATACGTTTTTCATAAAAATATAAACATTTGTATTGTTGGTGTACCCCAGCATGACTGATCCATAAATATAACCACAGAATTATTGTATTTTCTGGACTAGAAGGCGCACTCAAAATATTTTTTTTTCTTCAAAACTCGACAGTGCACCTTATAACCCGGTGCGCTTAATGTACGGAATAATTCTGGTTTTGCTTAGCGACCTCGAACCCATTTTATTTGGTACATGGTGTAATGATAAGTGTGACCAGTAGATGGCAGTCAAACATAAGAGATACATGTAGTCTGCACTATGATGGCAAAATGACTCAAGTAAACAACACCAACATTTTATATGTTCCATAGAAAATATAGAACATTACACACAGCACTCAAAAATCCATCACAATGTTTTAGTACGACTTTGGTAAGCTATGAAGCTGCACTGCTTGATGGATTGTCGGCACATTAAATATTAAGTATTATTATGGTGTGTGTATAAGGTAAGACATATTATCTGGCGTTTTGTTTCACAATATTATGCAAAAGCAACTTTTCTTACCTTATGGTACCTGCTGATCTGTATTTGGCATCTGCATGAATCCTAAAAAATTGTGCGCGTCCGCCTTTGTAGTCCGTGCCGACACCGTAGTCGATAAGCTTCTTCTTTTTCTCTATCTTCTTATGTGGTATTCATCCTCCGCTGTTGCCATTTCTAATATAAAGTAGTGTAAAGTTCTTACTTATATCTCTCAGTAAACTCGCCATGAAAGCGTTAAAATATACCGGTGTAGTGAGTTTACATTATTCACCCAAGGAACTTTAGTTATTAGAGAGTTCCGGTCGGACGGTTTTTCACAGGACACATTTCCGGCCTTGTTGTTGTTTCCGGATGAGGAGATGCTGCTTCGTTATTGATTGAAGTAAAGTCTGAATGTCATTAAAACAGTTAGCTCCATCTTTTGACACTTCTTCCACTTCCGTCCTTGCACGCTACATCGCTACAACAAAGATGACGGGGAGAAGACGCTGTCGAAGGTGAGCCACGTAAATAAGGCCGCCCACAAAACAGCGCATCCTGAAGCGACTGTCAAAAAGCGGCTTGAAGATGATCTGTAAAACATAATCTGTGCAACATTTTGACTAAAGAACCACCATTACATGTTATGTAGACCACAAAGAAGTGTTTTACATTTAGAAAAAAAAAATATATAAATTATGACTCCTTTAATGCGCCCTATAATCCACATAATCTACAATCCTATATATGAAAAAAGATCGAAAATAGACCATTCATCGGCAGTGCGCCTTATAATCCGGTGCGCCCTATGGTCTGGAAAATACGGTAAATCATTCTACCAAAATCATTCTTAAATTATTCCATTAAAATTGGACCAAAAAATATTCTGCATTTTTAAAGACAATACGGTATGGTCTTTATTGTCATTGCACAAGTACAAAGAAACGTTGTTTTCAGCACAAACCCGTTCAAGATTAGACAAACAGTGTACAGAACAGGAACGCTGATGGGTCGCCACAATACGCCCCGTATACCACATACCATACCGTACATACCATATACCGTACTAGGGTTAGCGGGCTCTTTGCGCTTAGGCACTTAGCGACCACTCTAATAAGAGCAGACTTAGCCAAACTACCTCCAGGTAATGTTGCAATTTTCCATGCCAACAAATCAGTTGACTCAAAAAACGCTCCGACGTGAGTAAAACAAGCCTCCACTTTTCCACAAATGCTTTGCCTTTGCTATTAACATGCTACTGATTTAGCATTAGCAATTTTACATGGCAATTTCAATTTCTCCAAATTTGTTAATGAAAACTTACAACAAAGATGCACGTTACAGCTGGAGCGTAATAAGTACATTACTTAGAGTATTAACACTTTTTGGGTGCAAAAAAACTCCCAAAAACACACCATAAACTATACCTTAATACCATATGATGTCTGTAATTCCAACTTTATGTCATAGTTGGAAATTATAATATGATTATATTGCTTGCTTTGATCTACTGTGTCTGCTAGGTATGATTGAAAAAAATCTATCATTGTAATGGAAATGTTCCTAATAATTGTATCATAAGAAGTAGATCAGAAAAACCCATGCGTGGCCAAATCATAAATGAAACAAAATACATGTATTTATTATTATCATTCATCTATTTTGTTTATTTGATGTCGAAAATGCAATAAATATTCAACATACAGTATAATAAATGTGTTTAAAAAAAAAAAAACATGCATAAAGGGGTATCTATTGTCATTGTAGTAATAATGATTATAAATTTTTTATTTTTTATTTGTTTTACAAATAATGATTGAAATAGAAAATATACAATTAATTAAAATTAAACAAAAATCTAGCATTATAGTTATTTTTTTATTTGTATTTTGTATAGTCAACGTAGAAAATTCAATATATATATTAAACATTTTAAATAGAATAAATGTGTTTAAACATTTTTTTTTACGGTACATGCCTAAAGGGTTATCTATCGTCTTTATCGTAATTATGAATTTGTTTTGTTGTTGTTCTTTTGTTTTTTTACAAATAATAATTGAAATAAAAAATACACAATGAAATAAAATTAAACAAAAATCTTCCATTATAATTATATTTGCTTTTATTTACATTTTATTTTGTATAGTCATTGTAGAAAATTCAATAAATATTCAGCCTTTTAAATATATTAAATGCATTTTTTTAAATAAACAATGCCATCCAAGGTATCAATTGTCATTGCAACAATAATACATATAATTGTTTTTTTTGTTTTTTGTTTTAAATGAAAAAATACATGATGAAATAAAATCAAACAAAACTCAAACTTTATAATTGTTATTAGAAATTATTATCACAATCAGTTTCCTTGTTTCCTTTTTCACATGCCTTGTTTAGAAAAACAGCAAGTTTTGGGAAGGAAAGTTTGCTCAGCCTCAGGATTAAGTTGCTCCAGGGGATTAAATGCAATAGAGACGACATTCTTGTTGCGTAACACACTGTGTACGTGTGTGTGTGTGTGTGTGTGTGTGTGTGTGTGTATGTGTGTGTGTGTGCGTGTGTGTGTGTGTGTGTGTTTGTCTAAATATGGATACCATCTGAAAGGAGTTTTGCTGATTACTTTTGTGCCTCCCTACTGATAGAGCCCCCCTCTGAGAGCCGTCCAGATCAGACGCAGACGGGATTTATGTCGTCGGGGTGGACTTTAATTAGAACATAAACAGCGTGCGGCTCAATTTACTCCTTGCTTTCATTATTATATTTTAGAGAAGGGTGGGCAGTGTTTGATCTGATTAGGCTCCAGCCAGGCGGATATTGTTGTGATCAGTTGCTAAAAATAAAAATATGATTAAACTCTGGTAAACGTGGGAGCAGTGAACAAGTTGGGTGAGGTTGACTACAATAATTGTCACCCTCAGGAGATACTTGGGACATTTTGTGCCATTCAGTGTTTTATTTGCTAGCCATTAGCCAATATACGGTAAGTCTGATTTGTGCAACAAAAACTCACAGAAAATCATTGAAAATGCCATTTTTGACCATCTAATGCAGAGCTGGGCAAATATTTTGATTTGGGGGCCACATTGAGAGAGAAAATGTGTCTAGGGGGGCCATGGTGTATGTGTGTGTAAATGATATATATATATCAGTGTTTCCCACACATTCATTTATTTGTGGCGGCCCGCCACGAAAGAATTACGTCCGCCACAAATGGATTTTTCGGCTTTTGACTCGCTCGACCGCTCATAAAAGCAATGGGACTGTCTGTGAATGTTGCTTGTAGTTACACCTCCGGTGCAGTAGGTGGCGGTAGCCTACTATGCATTGTAACTCCGCCAATAGCACTTAATTCACCTGGTGGGCCAGAAGAAGAAGAAGAAGAGGGACGGACGGACGGACGGGATCAAAATACTCGCCGGCTACTTTTCATAATGATGGCGCTTCCTACGTTTCTACCTCAAACGTCCAAAAGCTGCTGAAAGCCTTGATCCAGGATGCCATGGGGAAAAAAACTTAAATGGTGCCTTTTGGCGATAGTTAGCAGCTTGGTGGCTCATAGCCGGCTAGCTAACGCTTGCTAGCGTGGTAGCATTGCTTCATTTTTACAGGTGTTATAGGTAGAAAGGTTATAGCTGCATCGCTCGCGGCTCGTCATATATTTAACGTTAATCCGCGATTTCATCGAGCGTTTCACTGACGGTGAGCAGCCTGACGCTGCTTCATTAACACCGCCGCTGTTTGACTCGGGGGCCGGGGCAGACGCACGTAGTAACAGTCACGTGTTTTCATACCGACGAGCTAATGTGTCCAGGTTATAACCCTGTTGTCAATAAACACACGTGGACTGAAGCTAAATTGTCCACTGTCCACTGCAGCATGTGAATGCAATGAAAAGAATAAAATCTGAGCCAACCAGCTGTTAAAATGTAGTCCAGGTTAATGTTTTGGCCATTAAAGGCCCTTCATTTCAAGATTTCAACTGTGATCGGGCTTTAAACAGGTGGCTGACCTGTTCAGATGAGTGTAACTGCTACTGGTCAAAAAATGTGAAATAGCATTTAATTTTACATGTATGCAATGCCATTTAAATGTAATTATAGATAATAATAATAATAATAAATACTGTGTAGTGTTGTAAATAGTCAACGGGAAGAATTTTAGTAACATATAAGCCATGAGCACTACGCAGCCAGAAAAAAACCTAGGCAGGACAAGTAAAAATATTGGGGCAAGTAGATTTGAGAAGTCAGGCAAGTAGAAAAAAACCTTAACGTTGAACCCTGCATGTGTTGAGCTGCTGCCACTTAAGGTTAGACGGCACTGTACATAGAGCGGTTCTGCTCGTTAGTAATAAATTCTAATGTTGGATGTTCACTCCTTCACACAGATGAGTATAGAAAAATATTTTCAACGGCCGAAAAGGGCTGGACTTGGAGAGGAGGTAGGCCTACAGTCCGGACCACAGGTGCGACCTGTTCAGCAGCAGCAGGAGGAGGAAGAGGAGGAGGAGGTTGACTGACTGTGGCATTACACCTCTGCCCCTGTTTCACTTCATGTTGCTGGTAAATAATATGGTTGTAGTAGTAGGCCAAAGTTAAATTATTTAGTATTCACTAATTAAAGGGGCAGAGCTTTAAGAGACATTTTAGCTTTTATATTTTATAAGATATATTTTTTGTAAGAACCACAATTAATAAATATATTTCAGTGCATCACTAATTGTTCAAATCTGTATATAAATATGTACATAAAATGTTGTAATTATATTCCAACTCCGCGTTCTTCTTGGTCATCGCCGCTGCCGCCGCCCCCCAACCACACCACCACAAATAGATGCCTGTCCTGTGGGAAACACTGTATATATATATATATAATCTGCTGTACAGTATGTGTGTTTGGGTTCCTTTTTTTCAGTAACACTAATACCAAAAGTCACAATGTCCGATAGAGTTGCTACTTTGTTCCTGGTCTGAGCTGCTGTGACGTAGATTACCGTAATAACTCCTATAACACTCAAAAGCGCAGATTTCAACCATTGAAAACTTCACACCAAGAGTGTGAGTTTTTGTCTTAAAATAAATAAAATTAATAAATATAAATGCATTATAATTAGATTTTTTCTTCACAGGGTCTAATAATAGCAATAACAAACCTTGAAATACATTTTATTGAAATTATTTTAATGATTGTTTTTTTAGGTAGTTTTGAAAGACTGGCTCAGAGTGGAAAAACAATATAATATACGGTTTTTGGAAAGATACATTTGAAATCTGACAAAATTGCACTAAATGAAAGTCTATTGCTGTCAACAATTGACCTTTCTCAGGCAACAATGTACTGTATTTTTCGGACTATAAGACGCACTTAAAATCCTTTAATTTTCTAAAAATTTCCGGCATTGATGTTGCATTTTTGAGCCACGGATGAGAAGGTGTTAAGTAAAGTCTGAATGTCATTAAAATAGTTAGCTCCATCTTTTGACACTTCTTCCACACCCGTCCTTGCACGCTACACCGCTACAACAAAGATGACGGGGAGAAGACGCTGCCGAAGATGAGCCACGTAAATAAGACCGCCCACAAAACGGCGCATCCTGAAGCGATTGTCAGAAAGCGCCTTGAAGATGATCTGTAAAACATAATCTATGCAACATTTTGACCAAAGAACCACCATCACATGTTATGTAGACCACAAGGAAGTGTTTTACATTTAGAAAAAAAATCATAATGTGACCCCTTTAATGTGCCTTATAATCCGGTGCACCTTTTATATGAAAAAAGACCTGACTAGACCCACTCATCGGCAGTGCGCCTTTTAATCCGGTGCGCCCTATGGTCCGTAAAATACGGTAATAATATTAATTTGTACCCAGCTTTAGTTGTTATTTTTAGACAAACGTGTACTTGAATTTAATGACTACTTAAGGGTTAGTTTGATCACTGATATTTAAAGGTCAAATAATTAATAAGGTGTGACTCTCCTACCTATGAGTGTTTATTATACATGTAGTTCACAGCAGGTTTCAGCATTGGAATGGCACCCCCGAATATACCAATTGCCTTCAAGTAAATTATTCTTCACACAAATGCTAATTTCCACAGCAAATATCTTTGCCAGCTCACAGTAAAAATCACAAGTTCACATGAGTGCTAAATGCAACTTTACACCTCCAGCTCTCCACATGGGCTTTAAATACCTTTTCAGAATTATGCAGAGCTGACGCTTAAACGGAATAAACAGAAAACTAACAGGGTGGAAACAAACTTTCTTGTACACTGTATTATATATTATATACAGTATGTCGCAGATAAAGTTCTGTTTCAAAGCGAAAGGTAAGATGTGTAAAGAGGAACTGCACTTTTTTTTTTTTCACAATACTTATAAGAGACAAGAAGCCGGATGTATTTTTGTTTAACGCATTCTAACTCATAAATAAACGTAAATAAAAGTCAGATTACAATGGAGTCAATGGTAGGTCCTTTATTCCGTCCATTAAGCCCTCTAATGTTTTATTATGTTTGTTGGGTAGTCGTCAGTGATGCGCTGTCGTATGCTTAAAATGAGAAAAATACATACATATTAAATGTTATTATAAATGTGCATGTTATTTCAATACATATATACTTGTAGTGTGTATACAAAATCCTAATGGAGGTGTATGGATATTTTTTTAAGTGCTTTACAGCCCATAGGCTCCTATGTAAGCAGACTTTTGATCGTATTTACTTGCTAGTGAGAATGCATTGAAAAATCACGTGTTCTTGTCTTACATAATGATAGGCAAAATTCCCCCCAAAAGTGCAGTTCCCCTTTAAGCTCAGTGTAGGTCACTGGTGTCAAACTCAAGGCCCGGGGGCCAAATCTGGCCCGCCACATTAGGCGAAAGCCTGGAAATAATATGTGTTAATAAAATGATTAATTTTTTCTTACTAAATATATTTGTTCTTTCCCTTTTGACATTAAAAATCATGTACTGCATGCAATTGCATATCTTTTCAAATTCAATATTATCAAAATCAAAATATTATCATGTATTCCAGAAATACTTTTTGTTAAAATAAAGATAAATAGAATATAAATATCTGCTTGACTTATGATTTCAAAACAAATTATCAATCAAATTGTAGACTGTACAATTGACAATAAATTTTACGGTTAAAATCCGCTGACTGAGTTTGTTTTTTTACCGTAAAATAAACTCAAAAAACAGTAGTACTGTTTTTTTCCATATACAGTAAGACACTATAACATTGAAAAACAAACAAAAAACATTAAAACAACAAGATTTTACGATAAAAAACAAAAAAACTGGCAGCTCTGGTACTTGAATTGTACCACTAAAAACTGAGGTATTGTTTCTCCATTCCATTCCATTTATTACATTTTTTTTATATGCTGTGAAAAACCCACTGCTTTTACTGTAAAATTCTGGTGACTGAGCTTCCAGTTTTTAAAGTAAAATGTAAATATTTTTCTTGCAGCTTATGTAAAAAAATATTGTTAATGTATTTTATATATATATATATATATATATATATATATATATATATATATATATATATATATATATATATATATATATATATATATATATATAAATATATTCATATATTACTCATTGTTAAATGCGGCCCTCTGAGGGCAGCCATAACTGCGAAGTGGCCCTCAATGAAAACAAGTTTGACACCCCTGCTGTAGGTAAAAGACAATGGAGGTTGAAATGAGGTAAGCCAAAAATAACAGGGCACAAGGGAGGTTACATGAGGTCACTGGATGTGTTTGTTGCTGAGAATGAAGCGGTCATTTCATCGTTGCCGTCCATCCTAAAAAATATATATTTCCTTATGATTCCGCATAGAATAAAATCCTGTCCTGGCATGGCCTCAAAGCACTTCGAGATGTGATGTTTTTGATTGCATTGGGTCTTATAAACGGCTCTTTTAAGTAAACAATGAGAAGCAATGCACAGTTGCAAGCCGTTTGTTTGGGAGCAATTTTGTTGTATGCACATTGTCACCCGACCGGCAACTAGACTAGAAAATCAGAGTCAAAGGAAACATTGCATTATTTTGAGTCACTTTTGAATTAATTTTTATATTTCAATATTTTTTATTTTATTTTATTTATTTGTATGGTTCTTTGTTTTAATGTAGTTAAGCATACCCTAGGGTTGTACAATATACCGGTACTAGTATTTTTCATTCATAATTGTGTGAATGCTCCAAAGCATTTTTCATCCGATTCAAACCCTTCCAACTTCAAACTGTTCAGCCTATTTGGGCTTCGAAGGCTTTCCCTTGACAAATTCTAAAAATTACCAGATTTCCCAGAATTACAGGTTTTCCGGGACATTTTTCCCATTCAAAATGAATTGGCCATTTCTCAAACTTCCACCATTTCCACATTTTCCCACCTTCAACATATTTCACTCATCCTGGAAATTCTAACTATCATTTTTCTAGGTAAATTTTTTTTTCCAGGAATTCCCACAATTCCCTTTTTTTCAAACCCTTTTTTGACCCATTTTTCTGGCGACTACTCCTTCCACATTTTTCAACCCACTTTAACCGTTCTACCGACCAAACATTCCTCTTAATCAGGGAAAAAAAAACTAAGTTGTTTATTTAACTGAAAAAAATCCTGGTTTTCCTGAAATTTCTTGAATTCCTTAATACCATTTCTCAATTAAAAATGTTAGTACTTCAACATTTCTCGAGCGATTTGAAACATTCCAACCCCAACCATTTCAACTCATTCAGAAAATTCAAGTCTTTTAACATTTTCCAAAAAACTCCCGAAATTCCCAAATTTCCAGGAAATTCCTGTTGAAAAGAATGGGACATTTTTCCAAGTACCACAACTCCCACATTTTTCTTCCGATTCAAACCGTTCTAACTCCAAAATATTCAGCCTGTTCAGGAATCGTGTGCTCTCCTTCAACAATTTCCAAGAATTTCCAGTTTTCAGGGACATTTTCCCCACTCAAAATGAATTGTTCATTTTTTAAACTTCCACAATTTGCACATTTTTCAACCTCTTCAAAACATTCCAACTTCAACACATTCCACTCATCCAACTAACACTTTCCCAAGTTCCAAACTAAATTCCGTTTTTCCTGGAAATTGAAACTCTTCGACATTCAAACCATTTCAACATTCAAACTGTTCTTACATTCATACTACATTCTATCAGCTTTTCAGTTCAACTTCAGCATTGGAGCATTCACACGCAACTCCTTCAGGAATTGCCTCATCTATATTTATATTATGTTGTTTTATTTTCATTTTATTTCTTTGTTTGATTTTTTTATGAATGAAATAAATAAATGAACTGAACTGAAAACAAAACAAAAATTATAGTCATTATTTCAGAATAATACCCACCAATAGAGTTTTATTTGTGTAAATGTATATTATTCACATCCACATTTTATCTGATAACTACTACCAGTGAATGTTTTCCTTGATTAAAAAAAACAATTAAAAAAAAAACAACCATAGCGATTCAGTCTTTTGGGTTAGGGTTAGATCCATAAATCCCATCTCTAGAAACGCTTACCAAGCATTAAATAAGATTGCTGTGATTTGTTAATTTTCATTTTCTCTCGGAGCTCCGAAATGAGAAATAAATAAATAATTACTCCTCCCTGCTGCCTGGCGTCAAGCTGGAGATGCCAGGGTGGAAATACAAAAAGACAAGGCTTACTTAAAGAATTAACTGGAAAAAATAAACTTAATTTGGCTCTCTCAATCTTTAGTGGGCTTGCAACAGGATTTATTGTGTTACCTCCAGGGATTAGATAACTGGACATGTGTTGTGTAGGCTGCCTATTCAAAATCAATTTGGGTTGCATCCAGTCCTTTGCTCTATTATTGGCCGCTGTTGTGTAAAGTATGTATCCACAATGCAAGTTAAGGTGTCACATTTGGCCCACTGCAATGCTGGGATTCCATTTGTGCTAATGCAACATTCAGCGTCCAAAATATTTGTCAGGCACTCGCTGATTGTGGCCAATTAAAGTGTCGGCGTTAATGAATCCGTCGCCCCTCGCCTTGGGTGACATCTGACAGACAACACAGAGGCGGCCAAAGTATGGCAGCCATTATTGGACATCGTATTTTCGATGCATGTTAATCCTCCTCGCTTCTTCTAAATTCTAATGAATCATTTACGTGGACTTTCTGTGTGAAAGTTGTTTGTTTACATTGGAATGTCAGGACAGGTGTGGTTTATTTCCCTAGACCCAGGTGGAAATTGATTTTTAGTTTCTGCTAGTGGCGGCGGTATATCAGTGCGATATCGGCAAAACAAGCAGTCCGGCAGCGGGTTTACACGTGCAAATCTGGACAGCCAGTCACCATCTAGATGTCCTTTTCTTGTATTTTAGTGAAAAGGTAAACATCATAGGTTATACGCGATTAAGAGCGCGCAGCTACACAGCAGCGAGGCAAACAATAGCACACTAGCTAGACATACGTAATACTGTAATGGCCTGGTTAAGATACAAACACCACACGGTAAACAGCACTGGGAATCCATCAAATAAAGTAGAAATTATTTATAGTTTCATATTACTTACAGACACAAGGTCTCCAAGGGAGAAGTGTATTAGGAAGCAAACAAACGTATCTGCATCATTCAACTTCCTCCGTCATGACTAAACTAATTTATTATTATTTGCCAAAAATTTTCAAATGTGCGAAATAAAACTCAAAATAGTGATCGCACAACAGTGATGAGTGTTGATAAATCACATTGCGACTACCAAATAATTATATTTACATCTTCTCAGTATTGTGGGCGTTTTGATGGTCAGCATATATTTTGCATGTTAATGAAGACAGAGACGCAAAATGGATTGCACGCCTTATTCTGCTCACTTAACAGACACAATCTACACTTTTAGTTGATCAGTTTTGTGTGTGCTATCAGGTTTGCACGTGCTTTAGTACACGCAAACCTTTAGTAAATCAAACACTTAGTGTCCTTAGTAAAACGCTTGTCAATTTAAACAAGTATAAAATATTTATAGTTTCATAATACTTACAGACACAAAGTCTCCAAGGCAGAAGCGTATTAGGAAGTATCCAGTAACAAACGTATCTGCATCATTCAACTACCTCCGCCATGAGCTTAATTTACCAAATTATTCGCCAAAAAATTAAATAAAAATACCACTCCACTTCAACTAAGGCTACGTTCACACTGCAGGGTCGGAGGTCCAATTCCGATTTTTCTGTGAAATCAGATTTTTTTTAGAGGCCGTATACATTACAAAAAAAAAGCGATGTCCGATGTGAATGCAATCTGACCCGCATGCGGACATGACGTCATGATGTCACACGCACTGCAATGTAAACGGAAGTAAACATGCTCTCGTCGGTCTCAGCACTGTCAAATTTGTGGCAATTAAACGTAAACATTTTCTGAACTCAATTATTGCGTGCAGAAAGATTAGGAAGGAAGACGACAAGTATTTTGGCTTGGGCAGTTTTACGGGATAATTTGCTTTGATATCTGCTTGAAGAGCGTGTCTGTGGGCGAGCAGTCGGAGACAGGATTGGTGGAACTTTCATGGGAGTTCCTAAAACAAATTATTTTCACCTGTTTCCTGCTTCGTGGTCAACTATTTAGTTTGTAACCGTCTATTTTGGCGAACAATTAAGATGCTTATCACAGGAGCGTTTCACATTGACGACACGTCACATGCATATTAGATTTACTGTATATCCACAATTGAAAGAGGTCTGGGTCGGATATGAACAATTCAGAATTGCACTGTTCACAAAGACATGAAAAAAATCCGCATATGTGCAAAAAATGGGAATTGAACTGCAATGTGAACAAGGCCTTAAAGAAAGCATGCGTCCATTCCAGATTGTTCATAATAAATAAGTTAATGTTCTGATCCAACCTTTTGTAACATTCCACACTACAAAATACCAGTATGTATTTTTGCCGAAGTACTGTATTCTTGGGTCAATATTTATATCAGCCAATACAGAAGGTTCCATTTTCGGTATCGGTAATGAAAAAGTTGTTTCGGGACACCACTAGTTTTTGTTTTGATTGAGATAACAATTGAATTAAGATTTTTAAGGGATCTTCTCATAACACGTTTTTATTTCCACCTGCAAGCCAAACGGGTTCTGACTATGCTATGCTATAAGTTATAAGCTAGGGCTGCACTAATTGTGATTTACTTTTTTTGTCCAAAAATTGCAATCGTGATTCGATTTGCAATTTTTAGATTTTATTCACGTAACTCAGGGGTGTCAAACACATATACACTGAGGGCCACATTGCAGTTATGGCTGCCCTAAGAGTGCCGCTTGTAACCGAATATAATTTATGAATATAAATGTATAAGAATTCACCTCATGATATTATAAAAAATAATTGGTGTGCATTTGATTATTATGTTTGTATTATATACACTGTGAGAAAAAAATATTTTTCAGTAAAAAAAAACTGGACTCCGCCAAGGCTGCCCTTTGTCACCGATTCTGTTCATAACCTTTATGGACAGAATTTCTAGGCGCAGTCAGGGCGTTGAGGGGATCTGGTTTGGTGGCTGCAGGATTAGGTCACTGCTATTTGCAGATGATGTGGTCCTGATGGCTTCCTCCGGCCAAGATCTTCAGCTCTCACTGGATCGGTTCGCAGCCGAGTGTGAAGCGACTGGGATGGGAATCAGCACCTCCAAGTCCGAGTCCATGGTTCTCTCCCGGAAAAGGGTGGAGTGCCATCTCCGGGTTGGGGAGGAGATCTTGCCCCAAGTGGAGGAGTTCAAGTACCTCGGAGTCTTGTTCACGAGTGGGGGAAGAGTGGATCGTGAGATCGACAGGCGGATCGGTGCGGCGTCTTCAGTAATGCGGACGCTGTATCGATCCGTTGTGGTGAAGAAGGAGCTGAGCCGGAAGGCAAAGCTCTCGATTTACCGGTCGATCTACGTTCCCATCCTCACCTATGGTCATGAGCTTTGGGTCATGACCGAAAGGACAAGATCACGGGTACAAGTGGCCGAAATGAGTTTCCTCCGCCGAGTGGCGGGGCTCTCCCTTAGAGATAGGGTGAGAAGCTCTGTCATTCGGGGGGAGCTCAAAGTAAAGCCGCTGCTCCTCCACATCGAGAGGAGCCAGATGAGGTGGTTCGGGCATCTGGTCAGGATGCCACCCGAACGCCTCCCTAGGAAGGTGTTTCGGGCACGTCCGACCGGTAGGAGGCCACGGGGAAGACCCAGGACACGCTGGGAAGACTATCTCTCCCGCTGGCCTGGGAACGCCTCGGGATCCCCCGGGAGGAGCTGGACGAAGTGGCTGGGGAGAGGGAAGTCTGGGCTTCCCTGCTTAAGCTGCTGCCCCCGCGACCCGACCTCGGATAAGCGGAAGAAGATGGATGGATGGATGGAGTAAAAAAAAACAACTGGCAGCTGAGTGCCCACAACTTCAACGTAAACTGTACGATGGTTTTTACAGCATATTACTGTAAATGGAAAAACGGTACTATAGTTTTTTTGGTAACACTTTAGTATGGGGAACATATTCATTATTAATTAGTTGCTTATTAAAGTAACAAATACTTAATTTAGAGTTGTTTGGACACTAGGGGAACAATAAGGGGTTAGGGTTAGATTTAGGGTTGGGGTTAGGGTTGAGGTTGGGGTTAGGGTCAGGGTTAGGGTTACTAATAATCAATAAGGGTTAGGGTTAGTTAACTCTTAGTTAATGACTTACTGGTTGTATAATAAGGCCATGCAGAATAGGGCATTAATAAGTACTTAATAATGACTGATTAAGAGCCAATATGTTACCAATTTGCATGTTAATTAGCAACTAATTAATGGTGATTATGTGTTCCCCATACTAAAGTGTTACCGTTTTTTTTTTAATTGTAAAATCCTGACAACTGACTTGACAGTTTTTTTTTTTTACTGTAAAATCTATTGTCATTTCTACAGTACAATTTGATGAATAGCTTGCTTTGATATAAGTCAAACAGATATTTATTTTATTTTATTTTAAAAAGTTTGAAATTAATGATATTATATTTGTTGCATTATTATATAATAAAGTTTAAGTTTAGGGGGGCGCTGTGCAATGCCAGGAGGGTACGTGTGACCTTGGGAATCATGCCCTTTTTTGCCGTACCAGAATACGATGAAGCGTATGGAGCACTTGGCTTCACTGTAACCACGGTGGGACACGGGGAAAGACCGGTGTGTTGGTTCCTAATGCTAATAAACTTACAATGTTACGCAGAGGTATAGTTATAACAATTTATGCATTAGATCAGACCTGGGCAAATTAAGGCCCGGGGGCCGCAAGCTTTTCAATCTGGCCCGCCGGACATTCCCAAATAAGTTTTTTAGATCTTTAAGATGTAAACTGTAGCTGCCATTATGATGTGCAGTGATGTTTTCAAATGACTCTAAGTCTTGAACTATACAAAGTATTTCAATGGTAGGAATCTGCGCTTTTGCATGATATACTAGTTACTATGGTAATCTAATTAGTTACTATGGTGATTTTAGTTTAGTTTATTATTTCTTCGGTCAGTGGTCAACAAAATAAACAAACAGTTTTACATAAACAAACAGTTGTACGTTCATAAATTGAAAATGTTGCAGACCGAAAGGGTTTAGGCTGAAGTTAAACACTTATTGTGCCTAACCCTATAAACAATGTCAAATACAAGATGAGCTTCCAAAAAATATGAAATTACCTTTGCACAACATATTATAAATACCCCTTGTACACAACATAAACACTGTTCAATTATGTACACAGTAAAGACATGTGAAATATCCTTGTACATGTGTTAGTTAAACCTTTGTACCAATTATATACTATATACAAACAATTATACTTCCATTATTATTTATATCCCACATTTAGTTTGTAATTAACATTGTTCATAGTATTAACTACAGTGTTGATTCAAGAGTGATATACTTTTTCAAGACATTGGTCTTAAAGTGTTTTTTAAATGTGTGAATGGAACTGGAACATTTTAAGGAATCATCCAAGCTGTTCCACAGATGAACCCCCCTGACAGAAACACATCTACTTTTTAAGCTCGTTCTTATGTTTGCTTTCTGAAAGACAGCTGAACCTCTGAGGTCATAGGGATTCTCTCTGGGTTTGAACCTCTCCTGTAGACACCGAGGCAGCATGTGGTTATGAGCTTTGTACGTCACAATAGCAGTGTTGAGGTCAACAAGATCGTGCAGTTTTAATGTTTTTAATTTAATAAACAGAGCATTGGTATGGTCATGATAATCCGCACAATTTACAATTCTAATGTATTTCTTTTGAAGTAAGAATATAGTGTTGATGTTTGATTTATAATTGTTACCCCAGATTTCAACACAATAATTAAGATATGGGAGTACGAAATAATTATATAACATGTTAAGAGCCTTTTGATTTACAGAGTTTTTATTCCCTAAAATTTTATTGAATACACCCTTTCTATCTCCATATCATCAATTCTTATGTGACACTGTATGTTATTTTTCCTATTTCCAAAAATGATATCCATCCATCCATCCATCCATTTTCTACCGCTTGTCCCGTTCGGGGTCGCGGGGGTGCTGGAGCCTATCTCATATATTTTGTTTTATTTAGGTTGATTGATAGTTTATTGGCATCAAACCATTGCTTTAGTATGTGGAGTTCACTCTCTACAGTCTCTAGGAGCTGGCCAAGGTCTTGCCCAGAACAGTACAGGCTTGCAAAGATAATACAGTTGAGTTTTTTAAAGACTTTACAGATATCATTAATATACAATAAAAACAATTTTGGTCCCAGTACATAACCTTGGGGTACTCCATGTGTTATAATCTTTTTATCTGAATCTACATTGTTCATATGCACATACTGTTCTTTGCCACCAAGATAACTTTTCAACCAATCATGAGCAAGACATCTGACACCATACCTCTGCATTTTGTTTAAAAGTAATGTGTGATCGATGGTGTCAAAGGCCTTGCTCAGGTCAATAAAAACGCCAACAGCAAACTCCTTCTTATCAATTGCAGTGGTTACCTCCTCAACCAGTTCCATCACTGCCATGGAAGTAGTCCTGTTTGATCGAAAACCGTATTGGTGTTCACTGATGGTAATCTAATTAGTTACTATGGTAATCTAAGTCACAGCAGCTCAGACGAGGTACCAAGCAGTGTGGACGGGGAGCGTTTCCACAGAGTGTTTACAGAGCGGCCAGCCTGAAATGCGGGTGTCAGGGACAGACGCGGAAGGAGATTTTTACAACAAAGTTCGAAAGCTTAGTGATATATCAGATGTATCAGATTGTAGGTGTTTGTTTTTTTTAACCCTTCGTGTTCATATTTCACTGTGTTTGTTGCATTTTTGTTGCGTTTCGCTTGATTGTAAAATATGTTGATCGATAGGGGGTGTGACGTTCATATGTTGTCAATATTCAGTGTTTTATCCTTCATAGTTAATATCGTAAATCCCACATTCTTTATTTTCATGTACATTCTGGGTGTCTCATTCAGTAAAAAGATGTAAAATTCCATTCCGTTTTTTGAGCCGGTCATAAAGTTTTTTGCACTCAATCAGACATTATTGTAAGGTTTTGTATTAGTGTTCCGAAAAATAGATATACCGACCACCAGACACATTTTTTTTCTCAAAATTTGGCCCTAGAGTCAAAATAATTGCCCAGACCTGCATTAGAACAATATGCAATAATTTACTTTCAATGATATTTGGGTTTACCTATACATCCCCCAGGTTTGCTTACACTGTCCTTGGCCGCTTGTCGTAGCCTCATTGTCATTCACCTTTTTTGAGTTAAGTTGACAGGCCTCGTACTTCTTTAACCGGAGAAGCTCCTTCAGCCATTTTACACTGTCCCCATTAAAACTTATTTCAGATACTGCGCAGCAGTACAACACAAGTGTTTTTTTGTTTTTAGCACACTGACTGCATTGACTGCAGTCAGTTTCCTGTAACCACTTTTGATTGGTCAGCAGGCCAAGCATCGACAATTCTGATTTAATTGGAAGATGGAGAAAGAAAATAAAATAAAAAAATCAACCTCTTGCCATTGATAAATGCAGTAATTGAAATATTGATATCGATTAAATGTGAAGCCCAACCACAAAATGTCATGCTAATCTGTGCTGTAGTTTTTCCTAATCCTATTTGCGAAGAAACTACCAGCAGTACCAGTCGAAAGTGACCAGTTTAGTGGAAAGAAGGCGAAGAAGGTGTTGGTGGTTGTAAAATATCCCTGAATGACTTCTCTCCAGCACGTCTATACCTTGATCTCCATGAGAATAGTCTTGCTTCTGTTTTCTGTGCTTTGACTGTACCGCCAGTCAAAATAGGACAGTTGCACTCTAGCTTGCTCTTTCACACTCTTGTTTTAATCCATCTTTGCCCGCTGCTGGCCATTAATTGCAACCAGTTGGTGCTTGGGATACAGTGACAGAGGCGACGTATAGGAAAACGTGTTCTCAATCATGCTCACACTGCCCAAATCTACAAGCAAAACACAACCAAAGGGGAACAAGACAACAACAGACATAACGGACTGTAACACACACGTTACACGTCTATCTGATGTGTTTTTTGTCTCACTTTTTGGAACTCATTACGAAAAAAACAGAGGTATATAAGAGAAAATACATTAGAAGTGGTACTGCTTGCGAGTGTGTGTGTGTGCGAGTGTGTGTGTGTGCGTGTGTGTGCATGTGTGTGTGTGTGTGTGTGTGTGTGCGACAAAGCTCTTTCAAATGACATTTTAGAAGCATTCCTTGAAATCTAAGCTTGTAAATATTGCAAATATAAAAATAATGTATACTGTATATTTCTCCCAGCAAAAGACATTTAGGTTTGGAATATTTGTGTTACGTAACATAATATGTCATGAAATCTGCCAAAACAAGTATTGTTTTTGTGTACTATTATTAGTAATTCAGACTGCATGTTGATAACAAATGCTAAAGTTGGCGAGACCGCTTTAGTCAAATGAGGAATTTGCGTGTATACCGGTTGTCACCATGGAGACACTCACTTCCCTCCACATTAATTTATCATGCTCTCCAACCTGTGCTGTTTTGCAATGTTGTTGACAGGCAGCACACATCTATAATTTGTACAACATGTTAAGCAATAAAGAATTGCAATCTAGACAGCAAACCATCTTTAACATGTTTAAAGTAGCAGCAAAGTGGAAAAACAAGTTGACTTTATATGCTGAATTGTGTGTCTTTGTATCCATTAAACCACATCCGAGTGTATATACAATCCGTAAAGTATGTGAAAATACCGTTTAAACATCACAATATGTCACAAATTTAGTCGGCCATTTTGAATATTCCTCTTCGAATATCTTTGGCAATTTCTGTAGATTCTACGTCACGGTAGTAACTCTTTTGCACTCTGACCATATTATCAGATCAGTCATACCGGAAATACGCAAAAGTTGTAAAGAGATGCTTATGTAAGACATGAACACATGCTTGGCTTTTTTTATGCATTCAAAATCGTAAATCGGTTGGGGGCGTCTCTGCGCTGCTGACCTGTCTCTGCTCGGGATGGTCTCCTGCTGGCCCCACTATGGACTGGACTCTCACTATTATGTTAGATCCACTATGGACTGGACTCTCACAATATTATGCTAGATCCACTCGACGTCCATTGCACCGGTCGCCCAGGAGGGGGTCCGACCCCACATCTGTGGTCCCTTGCAAGATTTCTCATTGTCCCATTGGGTTGAGTTTTTCCTTGCCCTGATGTGGGATCTGAGCCAAGGATGTCGTTGTGGCTTGTGCAGCCCTTTGAGACACTCGTGATTTAGGGCTATATAAGTAAACATTGATTGATTGATTGATTGATTGAAATAAATAGCTAACAATTGAGTCAACAAAAATCGAAGGTCCTCTGTTGAGCCCATTAAGCCCTCTAAAAAAACATCCAGAAACCGCCATCAATACTACATTTACATGACCAAATATGAGTGAAATTGTTATTATTAACATTTACACAGACGGCCTATTTTAGCGGAGCATTGATAGCTTACGCTGCTATTGCTGACACACTGAGCCAGCGGCTTCTTCTGCTTCGCCCCAAATTGCTAAAAGTACATTCTAGATTCGATTCATGCATCTCTCACCTGGGAGTAGACAAATGTGGCCATGGACCGACAGGCTGGTAACTTTGACGTCCCCCGAGATGGTGAAAAAGTCGTAGTTGCGGCAACTTCTTTTTTTTAACCCATCGTGAAGATTGTGATGAAATCTTCATCTAAACAAATTTATGTGAGCGTCCCGTCTGTCGGCATACCAGCGAGAGTGGAAATATTACAGTGTTTGTTTTATTATGGTTAGTTTGTATGTTTAGCACCTAGCAATGCTGCCGATGCTACAGTGTTACAATAAAGCTACATAGCTTTAGCACTCGGCTTATAAAATGTATTTCTCATCTTCTTTGTGTTCGGGCTCAAAAATACAAAGTTCTGGATGATAATTTTTCCTAAAGCAATCGTTGTTGGCTCGCACAAAGTCTGTTGTTGATGAGGAAGGGATCTGCGGTTCCTAATGGTACGTCACAGATCACATGACTCGCTTCCTCATTATCTCTTAAAATATCTCAGGAATCTTCATGAGATTGATACTATTTTGTTCATATTTATTTATTCGCAAACTTCGGAAGTCTTTTGTCGTAAATCAGACATATATGATAATAACTTCAATGTAGAGGCAACTGGATTTCCACTCTACTGGTACTTGAAGTGCGTCTGGAATGATATCGGTGCAAGAAAATGCACATTGCATTTTCGTATAGGAGATATATTGAAATTATAAATATATTCTTGACACAGCAGACAACAATAAAAATTAATTGCATTTGTTTCAATCATCCCATTAGGTCATCTAACGGCTATAGAATTATAAAATGTAATTGCTGAGTAGACGATATGTATACAATTTTTACTTTGGACACTCAAAATATGTTGAGACACACAAACAGAATATTCTCTCTCTCACCCTTCTGCCTTTGCAGCGTGATGGCCTCTTTTCTCGCGGCCATTTTTGCGTAACTGTGCTAGTTTGCGCACACATTTCAAACATGCTAAATATAGACGTAAAGAAGCAGCCGCAAAACAGTTTTAGTCTTGATAAATCACATAGCGAGTGCTAAAAGAATACATTTGCATTTTCTCGTCCTCGTATTGTAGGCTTTCTAAAAATCAGCATTCAAAACCCACAACCAGTGAAGTTGGCACGTTGTGTAAATGGTAAATCAAAACAGAATACAATGATTTGCAAATCCTTTTCAACTTATATTCAATTGAATAGACTGCAAAGACAAGATATTTAATATTCGAACTGGAAAAATCTTTGTTATTTTTTTGCAAATATTAGCTCATTTGGAATTTGATGCCTGCAACATGTTTCAAAAAAGCTGGCACAAGTGGAAAAAAAGACTGAGAAAGTTGAGGAATGCTCATCAAACACTTTTTTGGAACATCCCACAGGTGAACAGGCTAATTGGGAACAGGTGGGTGCCATGATTGGGTATAAAAGCAGCTTCCATGAAATGCTCAGTCATTCACAAACAAGGATGGGGCGAGAGTCACCACTTTGTGAATTAATGCGTGAGCAAATTGTCCAACATTTCTCAGCGAGCTATTGCAAGGAATTTAGGGATTTCACCATCTACGGTCCGTAATATCATCAAAGGGTTCAGATAATCCAGATAGCAATTAGATCTATGAAGGCACTATTAATGCTGAAAGGTACATACAGGTTTTGGAGCAACATATGTTGCCATTCATTGAGTCCGAGTGGACAATGTTCCGTACCTCTATTGTCGAGGCGGCCGATTGGAGCTGTGGCCGCAAGGTAGTTGGTGCCTGTCGTGGCGGTAATCCTAGAACCCGTTGGTGGACGCCGGCGGTGAGGGATGCCGTCAGGCTGAAGAAGGAGTCCTATCGGGTTCTTTTGGCTCATGGGACTCCTGAGGCAGCAAGACAGGTACCGACAGGCCAAGCAGTGTGCGGCTTCAGCGGTCGCGGAGGCAAAAACTCGGACATGGGAGGAGTTTGGGGAGGCCATGGAAAAAGACTTCCGAACGGCTTCGAAGCAATTCTGGACCACCATCCGCCGCCTCAGGAAAGGGAAGCAGTGCAGTGTCAACACCGTGTATGGTGGGGATGGTGCTCTGCTGACCTCGACTGCGGATGTTGTGGATCGGTGGAGGGAATACTTCGAAGACCTCCTCAATCCTACCAGCACGTCTTCCTATAAGGAAGCAGGGCCTGGGGAATCTGTGGTGGGCTCTCCTATTTCTGGGGCTGAGGTTGCCGAGGTAGTTAAAAAGCTCCTCGGTGGCAAGGCCCCGGGGGTGGATGAGATCCGCCCGGAGTTCCTTAAGGCTCTGGATGTTGTGGGGCTGTCTTGGTTAACAAGACTCTGCAACATCGCGTGGACATCGGGGGCGGTACCTCTGGATTGGCAGACCGGGGTGGTGGTTCCTCTCTTTAAGAAGGGGGACCGGAGGGTGTGTTCCAACTATCGTGGGATCACACTCCTCAGCCTTCCCGGTAATGTCTATTCAGGTGTACTGGAGAGGAGGCTACGCCGGATAGTCGAACCTCGGATTCAGGAGGAACAGTGTGGTTTTCGTCCTGGTCGTGGAACTGTGGACCAGCTCTATACTCTCGGCAGGGTCCTTGAGGGTGCATGGGAGTTTGCCCAACCAGTCTACATGTGCTTTGTGGACTTGGAGAAGGCATTCGACCGTGTACCCCGGGAAGTCCTGTGGGGAGTGCTCAGAGAGTATGGGGTAACGGACTGTCTTATTGTGGCAGTTCGCTCCCTGTATAATCAGTGTCAGAGCTTGGTCCGCATTGCCGGCAGTAAGTCGGACACGTTTCCAGTGAGGGTTGGACTCCGCCAAGGCTGCTCTTTGTCACCGATTCTGTTCATAACCTTTATGGACAGAATTTCTAGGCGCAGTCAAGGCGTTGAGGGGATCTGGTTTGGTGGCTGCAGGATTAGGTCACTGCTATTTGCAGATGATGTGGTCCTGATGGCTTCCTCCGGCCAAGATCTTCAGCTCTCACTGGATCGGTTCGCAGCCGAGTGTGAAGCGACTGGGATGGGAATCAGCACCTCCAAGTCCGAGTCCATGGTTCTCTCCCGGAAAAGGGTGGAGTGCCATCTCCGGGTTGGGGAGGAGATCTTGCCCCAAGTGGAGGAGTTCAAGTACCTCGGAGTCTTGTTCACGAGTGGGGGAAGAGTGGATCGTGAGATCGACAGGCGGATCGGTGCGGCGTCTTCAGTAATGCGGACGCTGTATCGATCCGTTGTGGTGAAGAAGGAGCTGAGCCGGAAGGCAAAGCTCTCGATTTACCGGTCGATCTACGTTCCCATCCTCACCTATGGTCATGAGCTTTGGGTCATGACCGAAAGGACAAGATCACGGGTACAAGCGGCCGAAATGAGTTTCCTCCGCCGAGTGGCGGGGCACTCCCTTAGAGATAGGGTGAGAAGCTCTGTCATTCGGGGGGAGCTCAAAGTAAAGCCGCTGCTCCTCCACATCGAGAGGAGCCAGATGAGGTGTTTCGGGCATCTGGTCAGGATGCCACCCGAACGCCTCCCTAGGAAGGTGTTTCGGGCACGTCCGACCGGTAGGAGGCCACGGGGAAGACCCAGGACACGCTGGGAAGACTATCTCTCCCGGCTGGCCTGGGAACGCCTCGGGATCCCCCGGGAGGAGCTGGACGAAGTGGCTGGGGAGAGGGAAGTCTGGGCTTCCTTGCTTAAACTGCTGCCCCCGCGACCCGACCTCGGATAAGCGGAAGAAGATGGATGGATGGAGGGATGGATGGATGTTGCCATCCAAGCAACGTTATCATGGACGCCCCTGCTTATTTCAGCAAGACAATGCCAAGCCACGTGTTACAGCGTGGCTTCATAGTAAAAGAGTGCGGGTACTAGACTGACCTGCTTGTAGTCCAGACCTGTCTCCCTTTGAAAGTGTGTGGCGCATTATGAAGCCTAAAATACCACAAGACTAGAGACTGTGGTGAGACTGTTGAACAACTTAAGCTGTACATCAAGCAAGAATGGGAAATAATTCCTCCTGAAAAGCTTCAAAAATGTATTTCCTCAGTTCCCAAACATTTACTGAGTGTTGTTAAAAGGAAAGGCCATGTAACACAGTGGTAAAAATGCCCCTGTGACAACTTTTTTGCAATGTGTTGCTGCCATTAAATTCTGAGTTAATGATTATTTGCAAAAAAAAATAAAGTGTCTCAGTTCGAACATTAAATATCTTGTCTTTGCAGTCTATTCAATTGAATATAAGTTAAAAAGGATTTGCAAATCATTGTATTCTGTTTTTATTTACGAATTACACAAAGTGCCAACTTCACTGGTTTTAGGTATTGTGTATTCTGCACAGTTTAAAAGACAGACACGCTAAATGAATTGCGCAACTTATTTCTGCGCACAAGCTAAGAAGATCAGCTTTGGGTGCGCTATCAAGTTTGCACGTGTTTTAATACACGCACACCTTTAGTAGATCAGGCCCAGAGTGTGAATGCACCCCAGAAGGATCTCCCCGGTTGGCTCCCTACAATCAAAAATATAAGTACTTCTTCCTTTCTTTTGCCCATTGCAGCATCCTGTTTGCAGATATCGTAGGCTTCACCAGCTTGGCCTCCCAGTGCACCGCCCAGGAACTGGTGAAACTCCTGAATGAGCTTTTTGGAAAGTTTGATGAACTCGCCACGGTGAGTCTGGCTTTTTTTTACCCATCCATTCCAGTGTATCGCCACAGCTGCATGACCGACGCAGAGAAGATGCGTGTCTGTCTACAATTCGTGCAATGCTGCAGCGTTGTGTCACTTGGGAATATCCGACCCCCCCTCCTTCAGATGTGTGCCGTATTTTTCGGACTATAAGGCACACTTAAAATCCTTTAATTTTCTCAAAAATCGTCAGTGCGCCTAATGTACGAAATAATTTTGGTTGTGCTTACCAACCTCAAAGCTATTTTATTTGGTACATGGTGAAAGGATAGATGGCAGTCACACATAAGAGATACGTATAGACTGCAATATGACTCAAGTAAACAACACCAAAATTGTATATTTTCCATTGAAAATATAGAACGTTACACACGGTGCTCAAAAATCTATCAAAATGTTTTAGTACCACTTTGGTAAGCTATGAAGCCGCACCGCTTGATGGATTGTACTGTGCTTCAACATACGAGTATTATTATAGTGTGTGTATAAGGTAAGACATTATCTGGTGTTTTGTTTCGCAATATTATGCAAAAGCAACGTTTCTTACCTTCTGGTCCCTGCTGATCTGTATTTGGGATCTGCATAAGTCCTGAAAATTTGCACGCGCCTCCGCCTTTGTAGTCCGTGGCGACACCGTAGTCGATAAGCTTCTTCTTTTTCTCTACCTTCTTGTTATTGGACATTCATCCTCCGCTGTTGCCATTTCTAATATAAAGTAGTGTCAAGTTTTTACTTATATCTGTCAGTAAACTCGCCATGAAAGCACTAAAACATGCAAGTTTACATTATTCACTCAAGGAACTTTAGTTATTAGAGAGTTCCAGTCGGACGTTTTTTCACGGGACACATGGCCTTGTTGTTGTTTCCGGATGAGAAGATGCTGCTCTGTTATTGATTCAAGTAAAGTCTGAATGTCATTAAAACAGTTAGCTCCGTCTTTTGACACTTCTTCCACTCCCGTCCTTGCACGCTACACCGCTACAACAAAGATGACGGGGAGAAGACGCTGTCGAAGGTGAGCCACGTAAATAAGACCGCCCACCAAACGGCGCATCCTGAAGCGACTGTCAGAAAGCAACTTGAAGATGATCTGTAAAACATAATCTATGCAACATTTTGACCAAATAACCACCATTACATGTTATGTAGACCACAAGGAAGTGTTTTACTTTTTTTTTTAAATCATAATAATATGACCCCTTTATTGCGCCTTATAATCCGGTGCGCCTTTTGTATGAAAATAGACCTGAATAGACCCACTCATCGGCAGTGCGCTTTATAATCCGGTGCGCCCTATGGTCCGGAAAATAGGGTAAATATTGAGTGGTTCATTTGAGGTTGGCACAGCAGCGTGGCAAAGTTGTCAGAGCCCTTGAATCTATTCACATTTGCTCCAAGCCAAACGTCGTCTCCAAGCTGGCTGTGTGCAAAGACTGAATGAAGTTGCAATTGTCTTCATCTCTCTTGCTCCGTTTCCATGGCGGGAAGGAGTTCAGCTACTCCCATCAGTCAATATTTCACCCGTGCTGCAGGGAAGATCTGCACTGGGAATTTAATTTCACACAAGACTTGAATTTATGTTCGACTAAATAAATGTTTCAAAGTCTTATTTGGCTGACGCCGAGCCCCTTAAGGCACCCCGCTTCCCGCCACAGCATTATCTACATGTAATCTGTTACTTTCACCCAGCACATGCCCTTGTCAAATCCTTTAATCCAAAAAAGATTACAACTAAACCTTTTTTTGCTTTCACAGAAGTTTTTTTTTCCTCTTACTATGTACTTGCACAGTTCTATTTTTAACCCGCTTGTTTACATGCAAAAAATAGAAATGACTAAAAGGGGAATGGTGACCTTTTGTATTGAAATAAATACCGCATATTTTGAAGTAATCTTTGAATCAGGCGCAGGCTTGTTAAATCTTACACTTTAGTCTTGTCTTGTGTTTAACATGTCTTTCTTATATTGATGCAGGGGCCAAATCAGTAAAATTATGCCAATGGGGCTTTCCTTAAACAGTCACAACTGAGGACAGCATCTTCATAGTCCTATATCTAACACTAAACCCATTGTGCGTTTCTCACCTCGGCCTTCTGTGATGTCCTACTTAGTCGGACTTCACCTCTCAAAATATCGTAATTTATGTCTTCACATGGACACGGCTGGAGATACTATACAGAAACCCACTTGCACACTACTGCGTATCGGATCCCCTCAACAGTGTACAAAACTGTCTATTTTTCGGGGGCATTTAACATTCAGTAAACCCGCTTCAGCAATTAAAACATGTCTTACGTTGTACTGTCAAATTTAAAATAATTGTATAAAACAAATGAAACATGAAAAAATCAAGGAATAAAATATTTGAACTCACAATTTGTAGGACCCATTCGACGCCGTATAAGCCAATGGTACCACTCGTAGTCGCTAGTTGGCCGTAGTCGGATCAACTCCCAAGTGAGTATCCAATCACAGGACGCGTAAATGTCACGTTCAAAGTGAGGCCAGCTATAAGGCCTTATTGACAACAACTCGTGATCTGATTTGCTATCGTTATTGTTTATCAACTGTATGTGTCCGTTCACTTAGAGTGCACAAACACCCGCATTGTTGATTCTAAAGCCCCGGGCAGATTTCGTACAGCATGGCAACATAAGATAGCTGAATTCTGATTGGATAAAAACTCTAACCTAAAAACTACATGAATACTTTTAGATATTTAGGGAAAGTAAATAATTTATATTTAATTATGATCATGATTTATGGTTATGTTTGTCCAGCAGAGAAGGCCTTGCTGGCCCTGATAGCCCACCACTGCTAAACCCTAAAATTGCTATTTAAAGGTCCCCTATGACCGTAATTTTTGGGCTATGTAGCACAGCTAATTATAAGCCGCACCAGAGGTGGGGGAAATAATATTTTTTTCAATGCATCGCAATTCGGACATGGATGATTATAAAATCGATTAGTAAACGTCAATAATCGATTTATTTATTGTTATAAAGTAATGCAGACAGTTCTAAAGTTTGGCTGACTGCAGCAAAATTATGCAAAACCAACTTTTCTTACCTTCTGGTACCTGCTGATGTGTATTTGAGATCTGCATAAGTCCTGAAAATTTGCGCACGTCCGCCACTGTAGTCCGTGCCGATGCCATAGTCAATAAGCTTCTTCTTTTTCACTATCTTCTTGGTATGGGACATTCACCCTCTGCTGTTGCCATTTCTAATATGAAATAGCATATTCCAGCCTTTAGTCAACACCTGCAGTGAACGAACTCGTCCAAATAACACACCTTTCCATTTACGTTAAGTTCTGCACATGTCAAAGTAGACTATTCCGATTTAAGGTGTGATGCATGAAATCAGATATTTTTTTCAGGGTCCATGTACACAGTAATATTCTAATCTGAATGACGATTAGATTACATAAATATTGTCCATGTACACGTGGCTTATGGTGAGGGTGAGTCCATAACTCGCTAAATGGATAACGGAATTATTGTATGAGTGCGTTTGATTTAATGTGAACAGTTTCATTGGTCTGACTTAACGAGGCTAAAGTTATTGGCGCACGTGAAGCGTGTGAACCCGGAAAATCCATAAATTAGCAGCAGCATTGTATTAAGTGCAGGGTTCCAAACATTGGAAAAAAATAAGCGGTTTATAGCGCGTTCTGCTTTTTTAAATGCAGTTCCAACAGTAATAAACTGCTTGGCGTTACATTGATGTATGTCAGGGGTGTCAAATTCGTTGTCATTAAAAGGCCACATCGGAGTTCTGGACTGCACTCAGAGGCCCACTTGTAACAGGGAATATACTGTAAATAAATATAAATGTATAATGACCTCATGATATTATTACACAATTGCAGCATTTTATTATGATTATTTTACACACAATTTGATGGATAACTTGCTTTGAAATCATAAGCCAAGCAGATACTTGAGTTTGTATTTTTATTTTAACAAAACATTTTTTGGAATAAATTATAACATATTTGTTGCATTATTACCGGTAGAAAATATCAAACATTATAAGATATTTTGGCTGGCAAAAGAGAATGAATACATGTAATAAGAAAAATAAAGTACTTTAGTGACATATATTATTTAAGGCTTTTGCAGGCCATATCAAATAATGTGGCGAGCCAGATCTGGCCCCTGGGCCTTGAGTTTGACACCCCTGATGTAACTTGACATATGGCATTTAATTTGTTGGACAAGTGCAACGTTCCAATTTCTGGTGAGTTGAATAAACAGGCTCGATAGAACATGGAGCTCACCCTCGGATGTTGTAGCCTTGCTCTGACCTAAAGCCCTCACTCATTCAGATCCATTTTGGCAGGAAGTGGCGGTGCCAGTGACTCATAGCCGTGGTCACTGTGGGCATGAGCGCTCCTCCTCTCGCTTCTTGCGAAGGAGCGGTTGCAATAGCACATGGCCACTGGACGTCATTGGCATAATACCGTTGCAGCACCGTCCCCACACCACCTGTTTACTCTTTGGACTAGTCAAGCTGTATGGGAAGTGGGCCAGGAACACACTGTCCTCCTAAAGAGCTCTTCATAAGTCTACTTCTCTCAATTCCTTCCCTGTCTGCCTTGCTCTTTGATATGCAGCATCACACCGATAAAATGTATAATAGCGAATTTTCCGGACCATAGGGCGCTCCAGATTTTAAGGCGCATTAAAGGGGTCATATTATTATTATTTTTCTCTAAATGTAAAACACTTCCTTGTGGTCTACATAACATGTAATGGTGGTTCTTTGGTCAAAATGTTGCATAGATTATGTTTTACAGACCATCAAGTTGCTTTCTGGCAGTCGCTTCAGGATGCGCCGTTTTGTGGGCGGTCTTATTTACGTGGCTCACCTTCAACAGCCTCTTTTCTCCGTCATCTTTGTTGTAGCAGTGTAGCGTGCAAGGACGGGAGTGGAAGAAGTGTGAAAAGATGGAGCTAACTGTTTTAATGACATTCAGACTTTACTTCAATCAATAACGGAGCAGCATCTCCTCATCCGTGGCTCACTAGTGCAACCGGAAAGGTGTCCCGTGAAAGACTGTCCGACCGGAACTCTCTAATAACTAAAGTTCCTTGTGTGAATAATGTAAACTCACTACACCGGTATGTTTTAGCTATTTCATGGCGATTTTACTGACAGATATAAGTAAAAACTTTACACTACTTTATATTAGAAATGGCAACAGCGCAGGATGAATGTCCCTTAACAAAAGATGGAGAAAAAGAAGAAGCTTATCGACTACGGTGTCGCCACGGACTATAAAGGTGAACGTGCGCACATTTTCAGGACTTATGCAGGTCCCAAATACAGATCAGCAGGTACCAGAAGGTAAGAAACGTTGCTTTTGCATAATATTGCGAAACAAAACACCAGATAATATGTCTTACCTTATACACACACCATAATAATACTTTTATGTTAAAGAACAGTACAATCCATCAAGCGGTGCGGTTTCATTGCTTACCAAAGTTGTACTAAAACATTTTGATAGATTCTTGAGCGCCTTGCGTAATGTTTTATATTTTCAATGGAACATATACAATTTTGGTGTTGTTTACTTGAGTCATATTGCAGTCTACACGTATCTTTTATGTTTGACTGCCATCTACTGGCCACATTTATCATTACACCATGTACCAAATAAAACTGCTTCGAGGTCGGTAAGCAAAACCAGAATTATTCCGTACATTAGGGGCACCGCGTTATAAGGCGCACTGTCGATTTTTGAGAAAATGAAAGGATTTTAAGTGTGCCTTATAGTCCGAAAAATACGGTACTAAAGCATAATGTATTGTGCCTTAAGAGGATCTAATGCAACAACAAAACCATCTAACATTCTGATAAAGTTCATATATATATAAGTATATACGCAAATATTAAAAACCCCTGTTTAGCATGTCATTATCCAACTTTGCTGCTCTTTAGTGATGGACTAAACTGTGTGGTCATCTTTAATTTAAATTTAATTTGGATCAGTGCTACAAATTCATAGCTAGAAGTCTCTTTGCCTAGGCCAGTAGTCCGGGGCCTCTGCTGTCATGTGTTGCAAGTGGATGTGTTGTCTCCAGAGGGAAATAGGACTGTGGGCTCACAAGTTAATTGTCTGTGAAGAGTCAAATCAAACCCAGCGAGTCTAATAGTAGCCTTGAATTTCATATTCAACTAATTTCTTAAAATGTTTATGGCTGTTCTCATTCATTCAGGTCATTGTATTCTCAGGCCATTCAATCCATTGCAACTAAACAGTTGTCATGATACCAGAATTGTAGTAGTCGATAGCAATACCTATGAATATTCCACAAAAAATGGACCCGTGTACTTTTAAAATCACTACTTTATTGAAAGCTGTTTGAAACTGTCAATTATTTAAGATCACTGCACTTCCCCATCTTTTTGCACATAATTAAAATTGCAGTTAACAGCTCAGTTCAGATTAACACAGTTCTATTGTCATTTGTTCATGAGCGAGGGCCAATCCCAATCCGCCTGTCATGACTTGTCCCTCCCGGTCATGTCCTGTGTTGCGTTTGTTGTATTGATTCCCTCGGTTAGTGTTATATTCTTGTATATTGCTCCTCTTTTGTGTGTAACCACTCACCGAGCGCCGTTCTCCTCACTTGTCCCTGTTTTATGATTAGTGTTCCTACCTGTTGCCACAACTAATCACTCCCCTTTATATGTCCGTCTCAACCTGCCAGTCCTTTTTGTTCGTTCTTGACGACAGTTATCTTTGGTACAGTCTCTTATTTTGTTAGGCTAGCTCCATGCTACTCCTTTTGGGCACTTGAATTCGTAATGAATTGTGGGAGCTGGGGAGCCATGCTGGACAAAGTTTTTGTTTACATGGCTGTACTTAACAAGCGGTAGTGTGAGAGAGAGCAACAAACCTGGATTAACATGGATTGTATGAAAGAAGAACATCAGGGTACTGTACCAAAACAAATTGGACCCTGTTCTGAAGGCTCGCCACCTTAAAAAATAAGTAAAATTGGTAGAATTGATCCATATGAGCACGTCCAATAGACGTTATTTGAGCAAGCTGCCGAACCTGTCCTGTATCTCGGCCGTCAACGAAGTCAGTTTTAATACAGGCCAAACATTTCTGAATGCCAAGTCGGTAAAAACTCACGGACAAATCAACTTTGTGTGTGTGCAAAACCTCGGAATTTTACATCAGAAAGAAAAGAGGTTAGTGCCATCAGAGGTAAGTCAACTGGACTTGTCTCCTGGAGAAATTGGTTTCAAACAAAATGTATTACAAGTCTGAACTACACTGTGCATTATCGTGTGAAATATTTAAAGTCTTCTCAGTTGTTGTTCTATGAATAAGGGTATCGCTTTTTTTTAGTAGTCTGAAAATCCACACAAATACGTACCAGGTGATGGCGTTAAAAGTCATGTTAGATCATCTGCTTTCCAGGCCATTCCCCGACTTTTTTTCCTAAAAGTGATTGTGACGGTTAATTATGTCCCACATTTTGCGCCTCGTTTTGAACTTGTTGAAAAATCAACAATCTTAAGCGCAGAGTCTTGTATGTAAACAGGCTACTTTGAGTCCATCAAGACCCACAATGTTGTTGGTTTGCTTGTTTGTATTTGATTATTTGAAGGATAATGTGCAGTTACATTAAAAAGATGGCTGCACCAAATTTAGCACAATGCTAATTTCCATCTGTAGTCCTTTTATGGCCCATTTAACGTCCACAATTAAAATGACACAGGATTAAAAATACACAACAAAATTGAAATTACATAATGATGAGCAATTTAAAATACATAGAGAGTATGCGAGTTACAAGTCAGTGAGCGGTCAAATTATAGTATTTTAGCAGCTTCATTTAATGTGCAGAAGTATATAAAGTGCAGCAGTTGTTATCAAAGTCCACATAACACAGTAGCCTTTAGATGGTACCCATAAGGGTATCATTCAATAGCCATTGCGTTTCCATGTCACACTTTCAAGTTTTCTCTGAGCTCCCCACACGCTTCCCTGCGTTTTTGCTCTGAGCCTCAGGATTAAAAGACTTGTCTTACCTGCACACTGCTTCCTGCCTATCCTTCTGTGTGTTCCTGTGTCTTTGGGAACGCAACCTGCCAAACATGCGATCCCAACTTAACAGCTTCTACAAAAAATGTAAACACTGTCTAATTTTTAACGACAGCAAGGGCCTCATGTATTAACGATGCATATGCACAAAAACCTGGTCTAAGCCATTTTTCACGACAAAGCTGAGTTGTATCAAGAGTGAACGTAACGTTGTAATTTCACGGCTGTGGCACGCACGTTTCTGCATGCTGTGGACACTTTGACGACACTCCGAATAAAATAAAATAAAATACAGGAAAAACACGCACTCTCCAAAAAACTTAATAAAACAAAAATAAAGAGGTGCACGGCAAAAGAGTGTACTTAAAGAAAAAGCAAGGCCAGCAACATTCGTGTCCCTCTAATAATTTTAATATAAACTGCACAGGCGCTACCAAACACAGACAGGTTTTGACAATGTCTTTGTCAGTGTGCAATCCCCAACAGGAAGTGATGCACTAAAATAGTCACCGCTGTGGTCAATCAAGTGATATAATAAATCAAGAACAACTTCAAAAATGA
>NC_084566.2:14311624-14344124 GCF_033978685.3 Nerophis lumbriciformis
CGACGCCAGGGAAACAATCCAAGTTAGAATGCTTTGTATGCGTGTGAAAATAAAATTTGCTTTTCACTTTAAATTGTCTATAACTGGTCCTCAAAACTGCGGGGTAGTCGATGTGATCCAAAATCACAAGAGTGTCCACAGTTCTTCCCGCATCCTCCAATCCTTTGTGGCAGCTTTGGGGTACTTTGAAGACTGCCAGCAACTTCCAATTCTTCGACAAACCAGAGCAACGCTTACTCCAATCAGCAGATGTTCTGTTGTCATAATTCCGAATAGTTGGATATCTTCACGGCCTCGACAGAAAAGGGTCGCCAGGCACGTGGCACTCCTTCTTCTCCCAAGAGTCCGTCGTGTGTCCAGCAACAACCGCTTCGTCACGACAGCAGGTTCCCCCAAACCCAAGATCTTGTCAATTTCGTTGAGGCCAGTTAAATAGTTCCAATGTTTAGATTTGGAGAGCAGTGCAAAAAGAGGCAACAAGAAAGTTAAGACAAGACAAAGAAGCAAGCAGGAGAGATAAGGGAGAGGAAAGGGGAGCGTCCACCCTCGATGAGTGCCAGAGAGAAAACCTGAGCTGCCAGTTTGTCTGTGTGTTTTTTTGTTTTTTTTACCACAAAACAACTGTAGATTTTTCGGTGTATTACTGTAAATGCCAAAACAGCACCACAGTTTATTAAAGTAGAAAAAGTACAGTTTTTTTCATTTAGAGAAAAATGCAGTAAAAAACACAGTCAATCTCACAATTTTACCATGAAATCTATTGCTACTTTCACATTGCACAATTTGATGGATAACTGGCTTTAAAATCATTATTATTAGAATTTCTTTCTATTTAAAAAATGGTTTGAATGTTTGATAATCATTTTTGGATAATTAGACAATATTTAACAATAATTTAACATCATTTGCGGTTACATGGAGTACATTTTTTTTTTCTCCCAAAATAGAAAGAAAGAATACATTTAGTAAGAAAAGTTACAGTACTTTATTGATACATATTATTTCCAGGCTTTTGAGGGCCAAATAAAATGAAGTGGCGGGCCACATCTGGCCCCCGGGACTTGAGTTTGACACGTGTTCTAAAGTAACGATACTCTTACTTGAGTACAATTTTTGCGTACTCTACCGATCTCTGCTTGTTCCCAAAATTCTAAATCTTTTTTTTTTTTTTTTTTTTTTTTTGTGTTCTGTCCAGCTTCTCAGGCAAATCATATAGTTGATGTAGATGCCCATGTCGGCTGTTCAGATTTATTTTACAAAAGAGAAGTGTAGGATACTTCTCTTGTTGCCTTATTTGTATTTTACTTTATTAAATGTATTTATATTATCATTTAGTGCAGCCGGGCCGGAGCAGGAGGGGATAGAAATAGAAAAAAAAGAAGACAGAGGGGGAAATTGTGGGGACAAGAGGGGGATTAGACAGAGAGACAAAAACAACAACAGCAAACAACAACAACAACAACAATAGAGCAACATCAGCAAATACGACATGTACAAATATGATGGTAAAAGTAATAGCAAATAAGCAGTTAGCGAAAAATAAAAAATAATACAGAAATGACAATGAGCATTATTACACTACAAATGGATCAATACAAATACCAATAGAAATAGCGCTATTGATAATGAACAATACCAATAATTTACCTTTATTATCAACAATACAGTTGTTTAAATGCAACAATACATATACGTAATGATAACTTGAGATACGCCCCTCGGACTTGAGTTTGACACATGTTCTAAAGTAACGATACTCTTACTTGAGTACAATTTTTGCGTACTCTACCGATCTCTGCTTGTTCCCAAAATTCTAAATCTTGACCAATGCACCACATGTTATGCCGACCAGAAATACATGTTTTGAATGTAGCTTAAAATCACAATATGACCCCTTTCAAGGGGTTTACTGTGAAGTAACATGACCATCAAAGCTGCAGGAGCCTTAATGAACAATAGCGTTCTTCGTCTTCTTGGCCCGTGCAAGCGGGAGGTGCGAGGTTTACAGGAAACCCACTCACACTGATAAGTGTCGGCAGTTCGATTCCCACCACCCACCGGAACACAAGCTGGGAGTAATTATAACTCTTCAGTGCCATCGCCAGAATCTGCTGACTGCTGCTGAGACTGAAGATTAGAGGCGTTAACACCTCGAGAAGGCTTTGGGATCTCATCACTCTCCCCAATTTTTTTCTTTTAATGCAACACTCGTGCACAAGAAACAATTACCTCTGATTGCGAGCAGAAATCTTAAAGTAGTTCTATTGGCTAAATATAATTATATTATAAATTGAACTGGTCTTCTCTTCTCTCTTTGGCTGAGTTTCCAGCAGGCTGTCCAGCACCTAAAACAACATGAGGAGGATTGTTATTACGCTGCTTTCTAGTGTCTAGTGTCTCGTTGTGTTTGCACGCGTGCATTACATCCCCTCCACACGTATGTGGCTGTGTGCATCTTTGTCGTTTCCATGGCAGAGTTTCACACAACTGTTCATTCTTGTCTGTCTTTTTCTTCCCTGTCACAACACCTCGCTGCATCGCAGCTTTCAGACTCCTCCGCTTCTTGTTTCGCAGCTTCTTGATTGACATGCAGCAGCCAACTTCCCTTAACCGCGTCTGTTATGCCCCGTGGTTCACCGCTGTCTCATGCCGCCATTTTTAGGTGGCTCATTGATATAGCCATCTACTGTCTTTTTGCCCTTTCAACGGGGCGCAGTATACGCTTAAACGTCCATCGTGGCTCATAAATTGTCCCATGTTCAGATGTTGTGTTGACATGTTGTATTGATTATAAAATAAGAGGATATATATTTTTAGAATTAAAACTTTAAAAAATATTTTTTGAAAGAGGAAAAAAGTAATTATTTTAGGAAGACATTTTGAATACTATGAGGTTTTTTTTGGGGGGGGGGGGGGTGTAAAAATTGTTCCTTTGATTTATTGTTTTAAGTGTTGCAAGAAGGGGTACAGTATGCAGAATTGAAATTAATGCACTGAAGGGCTAATATGAAAATGTATTATGAAAATACAGTTGTTTGAATTAAAATAAAAAAATATGAAAACAAAAAAAAGTTGATAGTGTCACGACTTAGACTTTGGCGTGGTTTGTTTTCCCATGGTGCAAATGATTTGGACCAGACATGGCGTGAAGGTAAATACATATTTAATTTTAACACTCAAAAAAGGAATAAACAAAAGGTGCGCACAAGGGCGGAAGTACTGAACTTGGCTATAAAAACAAATACTCGCACAAAGGCAGAACTATGGACAAAAAACAAAAGACACTAACTGTGGCATTAATCAACAAAACTTACTTGCGATGACGTGAACAGGGCAGCATGGACTATGAACATGAAACAGAGTGTCAGGAGTGTGTCAAGAGTGATGTCGCCAGGCTGACTGCCTGGCAACTACAGGCTTAAATAGTGATGACATGTTTAGTGAAAACAGGTGCGTGACTCAAAATGTGAAAACGTGAGACAGGTGAAATCTAATGGGTTGTCATGGAAACAAAACGGGGAGTGAAAAAACAGGAACTGACAAAATCCAAAAAGCACATGGCCAAACAAAACATGATCACACAGACATGACAGATGGATGTTTTTCTATGAGCAAAAAGTTGGAATAGTATACGTTTAATTGTTGTTGTTATGTCAGGTTGTATGCATTATATGGGACAATAAACTCATGCAGTAGAAAATTACGGATATTTTAAAAAACAAGATACATTTTTACTTTTTTTATTTTAGCTTTTTGCTATTCTATGGATATCCCGTATTTCATGTCGACTACTTATTCTTCTTTTTTTTTCTTACAATTGTATTGTTTAATTTGTTTAGCTGTATATTTATAGCGTTGTCTGTACTTATTGTGATTTTCATTCTATTATTTTTATTATTGTTATAATAATTTTTGTATTTATTTTTAGATTGTTGTCGCAAGCAGTAATGTCTTGGTAATGATAAATGGTTTAAATCATTAAAAAATATATTTTTCTTTAGAGTTTATAAATCCACTCCATCCCATCTTAAATATTTTGTCATGATTGCTTGTATATTTGCCCCTAAACCTTTCAAAACACATCCAAGTCTGCACTGATGCAGGTAAATAAACAGTAGCCTAATGGGACTCTCAACCATCGCCTGAAGCCCGGAAGTGCCTCTCGGTCACGTGATTGCAACCCAGCAATATAAATAAATAATAGAAGCAATGTTTTATATGTATTATCTATTTTGTTCAAAGTGCTTTTTTTAAATATATATATATATATATATATATATATATATATATATGTATATTCTTTTGCGATAATTACTTTTTTCTGTAAAAAAAGAAGACTTTCTTTCTTCCCTTTTAACGAAACAATTGTTTATTTACAAACTGCGGCTGCTCTGACTGTGCTTGTCTGCCTGCGGCCATTGGATGAAATCTCTGTGTAAACACGACTCCAACACCCTGTGGGGTTTGTCTCATGAGCAGATGCGAAGATCACCGCTAAGTCGGACTGTTCTCAGAAGATGACTGTGTACCCAGAACCGCACCGTCTGGAGATTCTGCACAAACCAAACAAGCCAATCTATTTTGACAGAGGAATGCAAATCACAACTAACTTTATCAAGAGCTTTTATGAGACTGACATGAAAATAATTTTAGATCAGACTTGAAGTTGTTTGGCATTTTCATGCAGTAATTTAATAAGGATTATGTAATATGGCATTTTGTTGCTAGTACTGTACATTGGCCATCTGATTGTGACCCTCAGTTGTATTGCCTGAATTCATAATCATTTATACCGTTATCATAATATTTTCCTCTATACTCATAAAGAGTTTATTTTCTGGGGAAAAAGAAAACAAATGCATGGATCTACAATGTCCTTTCTTTCTTTTTTTTATTTAAACAAAACACATACACTATTAGAAGATAACTGACCATCTGTCACATTCACGCCTTTTTATGTTTCCTTAGTTGGTGTTTATTCCCTGTCAGCGCTTTTGTTTTAGTTCCACTTCCTGCTTGTCTCCCTGAGCGCTATTTCCCCACACCTGCTGCTGATTGGCAGCCTGGCCACACTTGTTGTCAATCAGCTGGCTGTTATTTATGCCTCCCTCGCCCTCCAGTCAGTGCTCAATGAGTGGTTAATGATTTCCTGGTTCCTGTTTCCTGCATGTGCGCTTACCAGTGGCACTATTTCCTTTTTTGACATTAAAGTCATGTTTTCCTGCGCTATGCCTGCCATCTCTGTATCCTAGAGTACAAGACCGACAGAACCTGACAATAACAATAATATAAATAATAATAATATATATGTATATATGTATGTATGTATGTATGTATGTATGTACATGTATATGTATGTGTAGGTATGTAAATGTATGTATGTATATACGTATGTATATGTACTGTATGTATGTATATATATATATGTATATATGTATATATATATATATGTATATACACACACATACATACTTAAACTTTGATATAAATATATGTGTGTATATATGTATGTATATATGTATACAGTATATATATGTATGTATATTTGTATATATATATGTATATAATTTGTATGTATATATGTATACATATGTGTATATATTTGTGTGTATATTTGTATATATATATGTATATAATTTGTATGTATATATGTATACATATGTGTATATATTTGTGTGTATATTTGTATATATATATGTATATAATTTGTATGTATATATGTATACATATGTGTATATATTTGTGTGTATATATATATATCTATAAATGTATATCCATATGTGTATATATACATATACATATATTATATACATATCATATATGTGTGTAATATATTATTATAATATGTATATACTGTATGTATGTACACTTATACAGTATATGTATAGGCTATATATATATATGTGTGTGTATATATTGTTACGTACTTTACATTGCTTTACATATATACATGTATGTATGTATGTGTATGCGTATGTGTATATATATATATATATATATATATATATATATAGAGTCGTGGTCAAAAGTTTACATACACTTGTGAAGGACATAATGTCATGGCTGTCTTGAGTTTCCAATAATTTCTACAATTCTTATTTTTTTGTGATAGAGTGATTGGAGCACATACTTGTTTGACACAAAAAACATTCATGAAGTTTAGTTCTGTTATGAATTTATTATGGGTCTACTGAAAATGTGACCAAATCTGCTTGGTCAAAGGTATACATACAGCAACAGACATTATCAATTTTGGTGATGTAGAAAAGTTACAATCAAATCAAATTAGCTTCATGGCATGGCCTCTTAACTTCATGTGAGTGATTATGATTGACGACACCTGTTGACTTGCCTGAGCCCATTTAAATAGGGCTCATGTGATGCAGTCATTAGACTCGGTTATAAACATGACAATGGGAAAGTCAAAGGAACTCAGCACAGATCTGAAAAAACGAATCATTGACTTGAACAAGTCAGGAAAATCACTTAGAGCCATTTCAAAGCAGCTTAAGGTCCCAAGAGCAACTGTGCGGACAATTGTTCGTAGGTATAAAGTGCATGGCACAGTTTTGTCACTGCCACAATCAGGAAGAAAACGCAAGCTATCACCTGCTGCTGAAAAGCAGGTCTGCAATGGATTGGAAGCTGCTGGAACACAAGCGTGTTTTGCATCACCATGGACTGAGAGGCTACCATGCAAGAAGGAAGCCATAGCTCCAGAAGCGACACCTTAAGGCTCGTCTAAAGTTTGCTGCTGATCACATGGACAAAGATAAGACCTTCTGGAGGAAAGTTCTGTAGTCAGATGAAACAAAAATATAGCTGTTTGGCCACAATACCCAGCAAGGAGGTGTTTCGGGCACGTCCGAAGACTGTCTCTCCCGGCTGGCCTGGGAACGCCTCAGGATCCCCCGGGAGGAGCTGGACGAAGTGGCTGGGGAGAGGGAAGTCTGGGCTTCCCTGCTTAGGCTGCTGCCCCCGCGACCCGACCTCGGATAAGTGGAAGAAGATGGATGGATGTTTGGAGGAGAAAAGGTGAGGCCTTTAATACCAGGAACACCATAGCTACTGTCAAGCCTGGTGGTGGTAGTATTATGCTCTGGGCCTGTTTTGCTGCCAATGGAACTGGTGCTTTACAGAGAGTAAATGAGACAATGAAAAAGGAGGATTACCTCCAAATTCTCCAGGACGACCTAAAATCATCAACCCGTAAGTTGGGTCTTGGGCGGAGTTGGGTGTTCCAACAGGACAACGACCCCAAAACACATGTCAAAAGTGGTAAAGGAATGGCTAAATCAGGCTAGAATTAAGGTTTTAGAATGGCCTTCCCAAAGTCCTGACTTAAACCCCATTGAGAACATGTGGACAATGCTGAAGAAACAAGTCCATGTCAGAAACAAAACTAATTTAGCTGAACTGCACCAATTTTGTCAAGAGGAGTGGTCAAAAATTCAACTAGAAGCTTGCCAGAAGCTTGTGGATGGCTACCAAAAGCGCCTTATTGCAATGAAACTTGCCAAGGGACATGTAACCAAATATTAACATTGCTGTATGTATACTTTTGACCCAGCAGATTTGGTCACACTTTCAGTAGACCCATAATAAATTCCTAAAAGAACCAAACTTCATGAATGTTTTTTTGTGACCAACAAGTATGTGCTCCAATCACTCTATCACCAAAAAAATAAGAGTTGTAGAATTATATATATATATATATATATATATATATATATATATATATATATATATATATATATATATATAATTTGTGTTGATGCGTTCCCGACAAAGTTAGCCAGGAGAAAGCCTTTGCTTGAATCTGAATGAGAAAATCGACACTTAAGGCTAAGATTACAACATTGAAACCAACATCAAGGATTAAAATGTACAGGATAATTAAAGCTCCAACAAAGAATTGCACAACTTTGGTGACTGATTACACTGCTGCTTCTTCTTCTGGTGCTGCTGTCACCTGCTCTGCCTTACAGCATGTTTCCCTTTCTGTTCTTTGTCTCTACCTTTTGTGTCTTTGTTGGGGCACATTGAAGTGTGTCTTCATTTGCATCCATGCATACGGATGTGTGTGTGCGTGTGTGCGTGTGTGTGTGTGTGTGTGTGTGTGTGTGTGTGTGTGTGTGTGTGTGTGTGTGTGTGTGTGTGTGTGAGATGCTACTGGTAATACATCCACATCACACCTGTGAACATGGTGTATTATGATGCTGTTCTCAGTGAAGACTACATGTTTTGAGCTGGGACCCCCTTAAAAAAGAGCAATTGCGTGCACACATATGATGTTACTTTAAGTTGTAATGCTCCACACCACACTTAGGCCTAATTTTTCTCCCTAACCGCATTGTCCATGACACTTAGGTCACATGACAGTGGTAATCCCCGTTTGGGTTCTGAATCAGCTCCTAAAGCCACAGTGCAGATTAGCACAAGAAAAGTAGAGAGTGGGAGACATTAAACGCGGGGGCTTTCCCCGTGCTGGCTGTCGCTGGCTGCTCGCGCCCCTTGTTGCCATAGCGCCATCTGTTACTGGTCCACCAAATCACCTGAGGGTTGGTTTTTTTTGTTCGTTTTGAAAGGCACTTCCTGAAGCACACATAATAGAACAACTCTAATATAAAGTAACTTACGGAGAAGATAGAAATAAAGTACCTACGTACTGTATACTAATGCCACAATACAAGTGTATACTTGTAAATATGCTGTTTTAATAGCTTTTCAGACTTAGCAGACATTGTTGTTTCAGTTTGGAAATACACTCTGTAAGCACTAAAGAGCTGACTGGAAACATAAAAGTGTATAGGATATCATGTAACACATATGCCGTTGTACCGTGTCTAGGCCAAAAAATTAATTATGAATGCAAATTCCTCTCAAAACAGTACTATTGTGACACATGTACTCGACTTTTCTGGCAACATAAGTAAATTAAATAAAACTCGGGGTGTCAAAGTTAAATGGCAACAGCACTTTTGGGGGGAATTTTGTCTATAATTCACAATTCTTATGAGAGACAAGACCACATATGTTTTTTTAATGTGTTCTAACTCGTATATGAACGTGAATAAAAGTTTGCTTTAGGGTTGTCCCGATACCAATATTTTGATACTTTTTGATACTTTTCTAAATAAAGAGGACCACAAAAAATTGCATTATTAGCTTTATTTTAACAAAAACTCTTAGGGTACATTAAACATATGTTTCTTATTGCAATTTTGTCCTTAAATAAAATAGTGAAAATACTAGACAACTTGTCTTTTAGTAGTAAGTAAGCAAACAAAGGCTCCTAATTCAGCTGCTGACGTATGCAGTAACATATTGTGTCATTTATCATTCTATTGTTTTGTCAAAATGATAAAGGACAAGCTGTAAAAAATTATTATTAATCTACTTGTTCATTTACTGTTAATATCTGCTGACTTTCTGTTTCAACATGTTCTATCTACACTTCTGTTAAAATGTAATAATCACTTATTCTTCTGTTGTTTGATACTTTACAGTACTTTACACTGATCCGATACCAAGTAGCTACAGGATCATACATTGGTCATAATTTAAGTTCTCATGTGTCCAGGGACGTATTTTCTGAGTTTATGAATGTAATATACATTTAAAAAAAAAAAGATTTTGTAACGATAAAAAATATCGATGTAATCTTAGTAGTATCGATTAGATACGCTCTTGTACTTGATATCATTACAGTGGATGTCAGGTGTAGATCCACCCATGGCATTTGTTTACATTGTGACGCCGGTGAGCTATTGTATCCTCCTACGGTGTGTAGTGAAGCATGTTTAGCTATTTCTCGTCCTGCAGGGATGATACTTGTAAAAAAACGTACTTTACTTGTCGCCATGGAGGCGAGGATTATTGATTTAGAAGTAGCTAAAACACTGCCGATTGCGAATGTACATTAACTGCTAGCTAACTAGCCATGTCTTAAAGCACCTCTTCCTGGGGGCGTTTCAGTGTTGTAACTTCACATTTATTATTTCAGGCCAAAATGCGTCCATTCTCTCTTTCCTGTCTACACACTGTGTCTGCTTGTAAGTACTCCGTGATTGTGTGCTGCCGAACATGCTCCTCTGCTCGTAAAACCAGCAATGTCACGACGTGACGACACGCCGTCATGCCCGTTAAAAAAAAAGGGGTGCTGGGACTGTCACTTTTTAGAGGCAGTATAGTACTTTTTATTTTTTAATTTTTAATTTTAATTTTTAATTTTAATTTTATTTTTTTATTTTTTTGTCCTGTCCAGCTTCTCAGGCAAATCATATAGTTGATGTAGATGCCCATGTCGGCTGTTCAGATTTACTTTACAAAAGAGAAGTGTAGGATACTTCTCTTGTTGCCTTATTTGTATTTGACTTTATTAAATGTATTTATATTATCATTTGGTGCAGCCGGGCCGGAGCAGGAGGGGATAGAAAGAGAAAAATAGGAAGACAGAGGGGGAAATTGTGGAGACAAAAGGGGGATAAGACAGAGAGACAAAGACAACAATAACAATAACAACAACAACAACAACAACAATAGAGCAACATCAGCAAATACGACATGTACAAATATGATGGTAAAAGTAATAGCAAATAAGCAGTTAGCGAAAATAAAAAATAATACAGAAATGACAATGAGCATTATTACACTACAAATGGAGCAATACAAATACCAATAGAAGTAGCGCTGTTGATAATGAACAATACCAATAATTGACCTTTATTATCAACAATACAGTTGTTCAAATGCAACAATACATATACGTAATGATAACTTCAGATACCAAAGAATGCAGAAAAATGGAGGGGAAGAAAGGGAAGCAACCTACGTTAACCTTGTAGATTGTTATAGTAACAATAGGTTAAGCTTTGTCAGTGTGCCATGTGTTACCCAGTTTACCCTAGGGCAACAACATTAATATATGTTTGATGAAACGTGATTATGTGCATGAGTGTTTGTATGTATATGTACTTGTATATGTACAGAATGTGTATATGTGTTTGTACAGTGAATGTATATGTACAGAATGTGTATATGTGTCTGTACAGTGAATGTATATGTACAGTATGTGTATATGTTTGTTTGTACAGTGAATGTATATGTACAGTATGTGTATGTTTGTACAGTGAGTGTATATGTACAGTATGTGTATGTGTATGTTTGTACAATGAATGTGCGTGTGGATGTACGAACTTTGAGTATGTAGATATGTACTATATTTGTGTATGTATGTGGGAGCGTAGGTACCTATGTATGTATGTATGTATATATGTGAATTTGTATGTACAATACATTTGACTCCCAGTGTGTGTGGGAGCCAGAGTACGGCCCAAGCCCCCAGAGAGCCCAACCCACAAACAGTAGGTGTGGTGCCTAGAGAACCAGGGACCACCGCCCCCACGCAGCCAGGCCGGACAGCGACAGGAACCCCAGAGCCAGCCCCACCGCGCCGCCCGTAAGAGCCAGCAGCAGGCCGCAGACAGACGCACCCGGCAGAGGACAAGGCACGAGAAAAGCAGGGGACAGCCAGACCCCAAGCCAGCGAGAGACCACACCCCACACGGGCAGAAAGGCGGGACGCCCCGCCCGGGGGGCCCAGAGACTCTGCGTAACCGGACGGGAAGACTGCCCCCGCCCCACCGGCAACCGGGCCTCCACGAGCCCACCCCCCAACCCCGGAGATCGCGGCGAGGCCCGCCCCAGGCCACCCCACCCAAAATGGGCGCCGCAGGACCACCCAGCACGGAGCCACGGGAACCACTCACCCCACCCGAAGGGACCCCAACGATGGAGATGGAACATCCAGCAACCACCCTGTCGAGTTCCCCCCCTGAGGGAGGGGAAAAATAAAAATTATTAAAATATTAATAAAATATATTTAAAAATAAATAATTAAATAAATAGTAATAATAATAATTATCATTATTGTATATACTTAAAAAAAAAAAAAAAAAAAAAAAATTTTTTTTAAATAAAAAAAAAAATAAAAAAAAAATAATAATAATTAAAGAATTAAAAGAAAATCACGGACATGCTGACACACAAGGTCACTACCCCAGCAGCTGGCCGACTCGCAGCACCTCGGAATACCTTGCAGCACCAAGCTACCACAATAGACGTAGAGACTAGACCCAGCAGACCCCAACCAAGACGGGCACCCGGAAGGGATGGACGGCGGGACCCAGGAGCTCCAGACACGCAGTCCGGATGCAGTAGCCTGAGGTACAGACCCCCGCCTGACAAGCAGGCCCAGGGGACCGGTACTTTTTAGAGGCAGTATAGTACTGAATATGATTCATTAGTATCTCGGTACTATACCGTACAACCCTAGTGCCCTCGCAAACAAATCACAAAAATCACTTTAACAAGCATATTGCTGCAATACTAAACATGTAAAAAAGTAAACTCCACCTACAATAACATCGGCAGAGGAGGAGCGGGCGAGAAGCAGCAGACAGGGGGAGAAGGAACAGGTGCAGGTGAATGGGGAGTCGTGTCAGCATGTTTGCGCCTTGGAAGTCTGCTCTGGCAAAAGACCGGACTCAACACAATTAAAACTTGATGTGGTTACTTCCTGTTCTGTGCTGTGGTCATGCTCGCTAGTATTATCCTCTTCGCAAATTGTCTTTTTTTTTTTTTTTTTTACCCCACAGCGATTCCCTTCTTCCTGGTCTTCTGAGTTTTTGGCGCTCTTAGTGAAAAATGGTCAAAAGACGTAAAAAAGCCAAAGAAAAGGCACACACGCTGAAGTGTTGAGACGTCGCTCCTCCTGCACAGGAAGTGAAGTGGATGGCGCCGCCTTTGCAGCAATGTTTCACCCTGCTTTCTTGTCTGCAGGCGCCTGAATGAAGAGAGAAATGGCTCGTGTGTTTGGCTTGATCGAAAAGTTCGTAAATCGAAAAGTTCACAGATAGATGGTTTGGTAAATCGAGGTTCCACTGTACTTACCTTTTTAGACTAAGAAGTGGGCATGCAGAAATTTAGGGGTGGTCTGACAATAATATTGCATGTAAGCCAGACCAGGGCAAAGTACGGCCCATTAAGATTTTCAATCCGGCCCACCGGACGTTCTACATAATTTTTTTAAGACCTTCAACATCAAAACTGTAGCCGCCATCATGATGTGCAGTGCTGTTTTTAATTGACCGTAAATCTTAAACTATAGAAAGTATTTCAAAGGTTGAAATCTGCGCTTTTTAGTGTTATAGGAGTTATTACAGTAATCTACGTCATAGCAGATCAGACCAGGAACAAAGCAGAGTGGGCGGGGTTTGTTTTCAGAGCAGCCAGCCCCAAACGCATGTGTCGGGAACAGATGCAGAAGCAAATTTGTCCAACAAATGTCTGCATAAAAGTGATAATATATCATATTGTAGGTGTTTATTACCCTTTGCATTCATTTTTTGCTGTTTTTAAAATTTTTGTGGTAGAAGATGTCTATGGAGCTGGTCTGAGAAATAAAAGAGGAGCCATGTTCATATGTTGTTAATATTCAGTGTTTTATTGTTTATAGTTAATATTGTAAATCTCACTTTCTTTATTTTCATGTACATTTTGGGTGTCCCATTCAGTAAAAAACTCTAAAATTCTATTCCGTTTTTTTTTGTGGTGGTCTGTCATAACTTTTTTAGAATTCTATCGGACATTGTGACTTTTGGTATTAGTGTTCCTGAAAAAAAGGGACCCAAACACACATACTGTACAACAGATTTTTACAGCTAAATGTGTATATAACATTTAAATAACTAAACTTTGTGATTAACACATAGTTTCATATCATTTGACATGGTTGTAAACTTAAAGTAGTTTAGATATAATTATTGAATACGAGTAAAATCAAGAGTATCATTACTAATTCTGTGTTAATATTGTAGTGGAAAAGTTTATATTTTGCTGTTTGTTACATTTTTGTTGTGTTTTGCATGATTGTAAAAGACACACAACTATTGAGGAGCTGGTCTGAGAAGTAAAAGAGGAGCGATGTTCATATGTTGTTAATATTCAGGGTTTTATTGTTCATAGTTAATATTGTAAATCCCACTTTCTTTGTTTTCATGTACATTCTGGGTGTAGTAAAAAGTAAAAACTGTAAAATTCCATTCTGTTTTTTCATCGGACATTGTGACTTTTGGTTTTAGGGTTCCTGAAAAAAGGGACCCAAACACACATACTGTACAGCAGATTTTTACAGCTAAATGTGTATATATCATTTATACACACATACACATTGGCCCCCCAGACACATTTCTTCTCTCAATGTGGCCCCCGAGTCAAAATATTTGCCCAGCTCTGATGTAATCAGAGGCCGCCACCAATAGCATGCAGGAACTTGCACAAGGACAGAATTGTTTCCTCGCCATCACTCATTGCTGAGAACCTCAACACGGCTCGCATGTTAAAAATAGCGCGTCTGCCTTGTCTTGTGCCCACCGACGTGCATAATTATGAGTCTTTGTGCTCTTCGCGTGCTCGGCCGGTGATCCCATTACCTCCATGGAAACAATGAAGGGGTTGTGAGACGACGGCGTCAATGGTAACCCGGTTTCCCTGGTGAAATGAATGTCGCTGGCTCATATCCTTCAATAATGGCCGGTATATGCGAGTGATGGAGTGAGCGAGTCCTCATGTTGGCCATAGCGTGTGTTACTGTAGCGCCGCATTAGCAGAAAATACAATAGCGCCGCACCAGAAATCCCGCGGGTGTCATCTATCTAAGGAAAATATGCATACAACGTGGGAATGATTTGCATAATATGACAGGCCTTAAGCATTACAGCGTTCAAGTGATGTATGATGAAATCTTCCTCACGCCCATTTCACCTTGAAACTTGCCTGGATTGGTCGTAATTGTATGCAAATGTGTATATCAGGGCTGTCAAAGTTACCGCTTTAACTTGTTCGAATAATCACAAAACATGGATCATGTCTTAACTCAGATTAATCGCAATATGTATTCATTCAAAGCATGCAAAGATAAGTAAAGAGACTTGATGGTACTTTCGACGAAACTGTTTGAACAATAACATTTTGTGCATTCAAGTAACACATTTTAAGAAATGTTCCTGTGTGACATGTATTTTATTTATTTATTTGGTGTGGACTAGGGTTGTCTCGATACCAATATTTTGTTACCGGTACCAAAGTGTATTTCGATACTTTTTGATACTTTTCTAAATTAAGGGGACCACAAAAAATTTCATTATTGGCTATATTTTAACAAACAATCTTAGGGTACATTAAACATATGTTTCTTATTGCAATCCAAGAACAATTTTGTCCTTAAATAAAATAGTGAACATACTAGACAACTTGTCTTTTAGTAGTAAGTAAACAAACAAAGGCTCCTAATTAGTCTGCTGACGTATGCAGTAACATATTGTGTCATTTGTCATTCTATTATTTTGTCAACATTATGAAGGACAAGCTGTAAAAATTAATTATTAATCTAATTGTTCATTTACTGTTAATATCTGATTATTTTCTGTTTTAACATCTTCTATCTACACTTCTGTTATAATGTAATAATCACTTATTCCTCTGTTGTTTGGATACTTTACATTAGTTTTGGATGATACCAATTTAGGTATTGATCTGATACCAAGTAGTTACAGGATCATACATTGGTCATATTCAAAGTCCTCATGTGTCCAGGGACATATTTCCTGAGTTTACAAACATAATATGAATTTTTTTTTAAAAAGAAAAAAGATCTTGTGACGATAAAAAATGTCAATGTAATCATAGTAGTATCGACTAGATATGCTATTGTACTTGGTATGATTACAGTGGATGTCAAGTGTAGATCCACCCATGGCATTTGTTTACATTGCGACGCCGGTGAGCTATTGTATCCTCCTACGGTGTGTAGTGAAGCATGTTTAGCTATTCCTCGTCCTGCAGGGATGATACTTGTAAGAAACGTACTTTATTTGTCGCCATGGAGGCGAGGATTAGTGATTTAGAAGTAGCAAAAACACTGCCGACTGCGGCTGGACATTAGGGAGACTTGATGGTACTTTAGATCAAATTGTTAGAAAGTTTTGAACAATAACAAATTGTGCATTCAAGTTACACATTTAAAAAAACAACAATAATGCCATGTTTTTTTATTCTCAATAGAGCCGTGCGTGTTCCCCCCCCCCCCCCCCCCCCCCCCCCCCCCCCCCCCGAACCCTCTAGCGTAAAGCATGTAACTTGCCTGTGCAATAAAAGTGCCATATAAATACAGTTTGATTTATGATTGGCATGTTTCGATATATTCTCTAGTTCTGTTCCAATGGTTCTTTGTTGTTTGAACTGGCAGGAGAACCACTGTCGCAGGATCAAGATCCTAGGGGATTGTTACTACTGCGTGTCCGGACTGACCCAGCCCAAGACTGACCACGCCCACTGCTGTGTGGAGATGGGCCTGGACATGATTGACACCATAACGTGAGTTGTCCCGCGCTCTTGTTCATTTATTGCAATTATGTAGAGTATTACAAATGAGACTGTTCACAAATAGCATTTTTATTCCAGTTTATCTTCTCAAGAAACTACACAATGAAAATAAGGCTTGGACATACTTTAGAGTAGCCAGTGTACAGCTTGTATATCAGTATAGACCAGGGGTGTCTAACTCGTTTTCATCGAGGGCCACATTGTAGTTATGGTTGCCCTCAGAGGGCCACTTTTAACAATGAGTAATATATGAATATACATGTACCGTATTTTTGGGACTATAAGTCGCAGTTTTTTTCATAGTTTGGCCGGGGGTGCGACTTATACTCAGGAGCGACTTATGTGCGAAATTATTAACACATTACCGTAAAATATCAAATAATATTATTTAGCTCATTCACGTAAGAGACTAGACGTATAAGATTTCATGGGATTTAGCAATTAGGAGTGACAGATAGTTTGGTAAACGTATAGCATGTTCTATATGTTATAGTTATTAGAATGACTCTTACCATAATATGTTACGTTAATATACCAGGCACGATCTCAGTTGGTTATTTATGCCTCATATAACGTATACTTATTCAGCCTGTTGTTCACTATTCTTTATTTATTTTAAATTGCCTTTCAAATGTCTATTCTTAGTGTTGGGTTTTATCAAATACATTTCCCCAAAAAATGCGACTTATACTCCAGTGCGACTTATATATGTTTTTTTTCCTTCTTTATTATGCATTTTCGGCCAGTGCGACTTATACTCCGGAGCAACTTATACTCCGAAAAATACGGTATATATATAATACATTAACAACATATTTTTTTACATTAGCTGCAAAAAAAATTTTACATTTTACTTTTAAAAACTGGCAGCTCAGTCATCAGAATTTTACAGTAAAAGCAGTGGATTTTTTACAGCATACGAAAAAATGTAATAAATGGGATGGAATGGAGAAACAATACCACTGTTTTTAGTGGAAAACTCAAGCAACAGAGCTGCCAGTTTGTTTTTGTTTTTTACTATAAAATCTAGTTGTTTTAATGTTTTTTTTGTTTGTTTTTTAGTGTTTTAGTGTCTTACTGTATATAGAAAAAAAACAGTACCAAAGTTGATTTTACCGGATTTAACCGTAAAATCTATTGTCAGTTTTACAGTGTACAATTTGATTGTGACGTCTATTTCTGGTCTTGTCACCCCCTCCCGGGCAGAAGGGCAACACGGCAGTGCGGCTTGATCAAAAGAGACGTCGGAGATGCTTTGCTGAACAAATAGTTGCTTTATTACAAGCGAGCGTCATTATACAGGACTGCAGTACCTGGAGGAGGTCAAGTCAAAAGAAATTAGGCACTCCTAACTTGCAGGAGCCGAACCACAGTCTTGTATTCCTTCTTTCTCTGTCTCGGTGTGTGTTAACCTGACCATGTAAGGAGATAGATACCCTATTTTTCGGACTATAAGTCGCAGTTTTTTTCATAGTTTGGCCGGGCTCCAGTGCAACTTATATATGTTTTTTTCCTTCTTTATTATGCATTTTCGGCAGGTGCGACTTATACTCCGGTGCGACTTATACTCCGAAAAATACGGTAGATAGATAGATAAGATAGATAGATAGATAGATAGATAGATAGTACTTTATTGATGGATATGTACGTGTGTAAGTGACTGGGAAGACAACAGATGTATACCATAACTTGACGACATAAGGTTGACGTTTAAGATAAACATGGAGTCTCTCCTCCAGTATAGAGCTATCACTTTTGTATTCTGAAGTCTGAATTTATTGCCTCTTCTCGTGAGAGAGTTAACCCAGTCCACATGCAAATGTCAAACTAAGGCTCCTTAATTTATTATGGACTCAACCATTATTTACTTAAACCCGGTGGTTCGCTTTTTCCAAGTTTAATATAAACATTCATCATTTGTAGAACATAATATGAGTTAATTAATTCACTTAAGTTGATCATTTCTTTTGAAATCATAAGTCAAGCAGATATTTAAGTACAGTATTTATCTTTATTTTAACAAAAAATATTTTTGGAATACACGATAATATAATATTTTGATTTTGATAATATTGAATTTTAAAAGATATGCAATTGCATGCAGTACATGATTTTTAATGTCAAAAGGGAAAGAACAAATATATTTAGTAAAAAACCATTAATCATTTTATTAATGCATATTATTTCCAGGCTCTCGCGGGCCACTTAAAATATTGTAATGATTTGGCCCCCGGGCCTTGAGTTTGACACCTGAGGTATAGACTGCTAGCACACTTAAAATAAGCAGCCATTGATGTCTAAATAGCTGGCAACACAAGTGAATAGTTGGTGTCTTGTCTACAGCAGCTATACAAGCTCAACACTGACTACTCTAAACTACTCTTAATTTCTATAGTGTAAAGTCATATCCAGTCTCCCTCCATCAAGTGTGTTGTACCAACCCTTCAGGTCAGTAGCAGAGGCCACAGAAGTCAACCTGAACATGCGTGTGGGCCTCCATACAGGCCGGGTGCTGTGTGGCGTGCTGGGCCTCAGGAAATGGCAGTACGACGTGTGGTCCAATGACGTGACTCTCGCCAACGTGATGGAGGCTGGCGGTCTACCTGGGTCAGTACGAGTTGTGTCACGCTAAATGCTGTTGTGTGAAAAATGGTTGCCCAGAGAAGAGTACGGCACATATTCTCTAGGAGGCGCATTTGAAGGTTATCTGAGGTTTGGTGGGGGAGGCTGAGATGAATGAACCAGCAGGGTAGTCCTGATCCTGAATGTATTTCTTAGCTTGTTGAAAATCTTTTTTTTTTGGTGCCATAAATTCATTTAATTACTTCCCTTTAATAATGTATTACATTATTGATTCATTCAGTCTCTTTAATGGGTGACTTTGACAGTCATTTAATTTGTGTCAAATTATGTTATTGGCTTTTTAAAGTCGCCTCTCAATGCACTACAGCAGTGGTGTACAAAGTGAATGAAAAACTGAATTAATTTATTATTAATGACGCACCGTTTTTTTCGGACTATAAGGCGCACTTAAAATGCTTTCATTTTCTCAAAACTCGACTGCGCCTTTTAACCCGGTGTGCCTAATGTACGGAATAATTCTGGTTTTGCTTACCGACCTCGAAGCTATTTTATTTGGTACATGGTGTAATGATAAGTGTGACCTGTAGATGGCAGTCACACATAAGAGATACGTGTAGAGTGCAATAGGATTCAAGTAAACAACACCAACATTACATACGGCGCTCCAAAATCTATCAAAATGTTTTAGTACGACTTTGGTAAGCTATGAAGCCGCACCGCTTGATGGATTGTACTGTGCTTCAACATAGGAGTATTATTATGGTGTGTATAAGGTAAGACATATTATCTGGCGTTTTGTTTCGCAATATAATGCAAACGCAACTTTTCTTACCTTCTGGTACCTGCTAATGTGTATTTGGGATCTGCATAAGTCCTGAAAATTTGCACGCGTCCGCCTTTGTAGTCCATGCTGACACCGTAGTCGATAAGCTTCTTCTTTTTCTCTACCTTCTTGTTATGGGACATTCATCCTCCGCTGTTGCCATTTCTAATATAAAGTAGTGTAAAGTTCTTACTTATATCTGCCATGAAAGTGCTAAAACATACCGGCGTAGTGAGTTTACATAACGGTCGGACAGTTTTTCATGGGACACATTTCCGGCGGATAAGGAGATGCTGCTCCGTTATTTATTGAAGTAAAGTCTGAATGTCATTAAAACAGTTAGCTCCATCTTTTGACACTTCTTCCACTCCCGTCCTTGCACGCTACACCGCTACAACAAAGATGACGGGGAAAAGACGCTGTCGAAGGTGAGCCACGTAAATAAGACCGCCCACAAAACAGCGCATCCTGAAGCGACTGTCAGAAAGCGACATAAAGATGATCTGTAAAACATCATCTATGCAACATTTTGACCAATTATATTATATTATCGATCCAATACCAAGTACTTACAGGGTCATACATTGGTCATAATTTAAGTTCTCATGTGTCCTTTATTTTTTTTGGAAGTAACCAAAACACTGCCGATTGCGGATGGACATTAGCCGCTAGCTAGCTAGCCATGTTTTAAAGCACCTCTTCCTGAGGGTGTTTCAGTGTTATAACTTCACCTTTATTGTCAATTTTGAAGCCAAAATGCGTCCGTTCTCCCTTTTCTGTCTACACAATGTGTCTGCTTGTAAGTACTCCGTGATTGTGCGCTGCCAAACATGCTCCTCTGCTTGTAAAACCAGCAATGTCACGGGGGGCCGGTACTTTTCAGAGGCGGTATAGTACCGGAAATTATTCATTAGTATCACGGTACTATATTAATACCGGTATACCGTACAATCCTAGTATAGACTGCAATATGACTCAAGTAAACAACCCCAACATTTTATATGTTCCATTGAAAATATAGAACATTACACACGGCGCTCAAACATCCATCAAAATGTTTTATACGACATCGGTAAGCTATGAAGCCGCACCGCTTGATGGATTGTACTGTGCTTCAACATACGAGTATTATTATGGTGTGTGTATAAGGTAAGACATATTATCTGGCGTTTTCTTTATGCACATTATGCAAAAGCAACTTTTCTTACCTTCTGGTACCTGCTGATCTGTATTTGGGATCTGCATAAGTCCTGAAAAATAGTAGTATCGACTAGATACACTCTTGTAGTTGGTATCATTACAGTGGATGTCAGGTGTAGATCCACCCATGGCGTTTGTTTCCATTGTGACGCAGGTGAGCTATTGTATCCTCCTACGGTGTGTAGTGAAGCATGTTTAGCTATTCCTCGTCCTGCAGGGATGATACTTGTAAGAAACGTACTTTATTTGACGCCATGGAGGCGAGGATTAGTGATTTAGAAGTAGCTAAAACACTGCCGACTACGGATGGACGTTAGCCGCTAACTAGCAAGCCATGTTTTAAAGCACCTTTTCCTGAGGGCGTTTCAGTGTTATAGCTTCACCTTTATCGTTAGTTTTTAAGCCAAAATGCGTCCATTCTCCCTTTTCTGTCTACACACTGTGTCTGCTTGTAAGTACTCTGTGATTGTGCACTGCCGAACATGCTCCTCTACTCATAAAACAATGTCACGACGTGACGACGCGCCGTCATGCCTGTAAAAAAAAAAATATGGTGAACCGGTACTTTTCAAACAGAGTATAGTATCAATTTTGATCCATTAGTACCGCGATACTATACTGGTACCGGTATACCGTACAACCCTACCAAGAAATATGTATTATATCTCATTTGTATTCAGATTTGTTGTGCTATGTTCCCCAGAAAAGTCCACATCACCAGATCTACACTAGAGTGCCTGAATGGAGACTACGAGGTGGAGCCAGGAAACGGCCACGAGCGCCACGCCTTCCTCCAAAAACACGAGATTGAAACTTTCTTCATAGTGCCATCACACCGGCGGAAGGTAGGGCATTTTGATTCCTATTCACGATGTGCTCCTCGTGTCAATTACCCTGGGGAATGATTACCATGACACTTTCAGATGTGTTCTTTATTAGGCCGTGGCCCACAGTGAACCCTTAATACCTTGAGGGTGTACTGTGCACAGATAATCCATCTGGACGTGGAAAGTCAGACTTGGCTCGATCGAGAGGGAGGCTAATCTTCGCCCGGTTGCTTTTCCTGAACTAGAATCTTGCAGCACCAAAAAAAGCACCCTTGGAGTGAAAAGATAGTACGGACTGAAGCATCAAGCGTGATATAATGGCGCTCTCGCACATTTGATGTCGAGATGATGTCACTTCCAGGCTGTAATGGATTCAAGTGAGGCTGCAAAGAGGGAGAGCGAGGGGGGGAAGGGGGGACTGCCTGTGGCATCTTTCATCACAGATTTGCAGAGTTCAGCATGCATACAAATAGATGCAAGTGTGTGGCAAAAGCATCAACAAGCTGCTTATTTTCATCAGGCCTCTCTCTTATGTTCTCCCCTAGTGGCAGAAATGTGAAGATCTTTGACGACAAGTCTTGCAGGAAGGAGGTCATTTAAGTCTCGGCAGAATGAACAATACGATTAGCATTGCTGTTTCCGACCGTATTCGCCGCGATTGGTGTTTTTGTCGCCAAAATGGTATTCGTGTCGGTAAAAACACACACAATGGAATCACACGAACGCCATCTTGCACTGACGTCATGGCGCTGTGACGCAGTGGTGTCCAAAGTGCGGCCCGTGGGCCATTTGTGGTCCGCAGCTTGTTTTAAATAAAGACGACCTCTATTACAACATTACACATGAAAAAAAATTAAATTGCCCCAATCCCCCCACATACCCCCACAAAAAATGGGATCTGAAAACAAAATGGCCGACAACCTTTTACTGTCCATAATCTTTGATGATTTCCCTGCATCCTGTCATGATGAACATGTGTACACATTTCTTGCAAGATATGATACGCTTTTGGGTGTGCTAAAGCCCTAAAAAAGGTTTTAGTTTGCAGTATAATGATAATATTAGTATACCGTATTTTCTGGACCATAAGGCGCAATGCCGATGAGCAGGTCTATTTTCATACACAAGGCGCACTGGATTATAAGGTGCATTAAAGGGGTCATATTATGATTATTTTTTAAATGTAAAACACTTCCTTGTGGTCTACATCAGTGTTTTTCAACCACTGTGCCGCGGCACACTAGTGTGCCGTGAGATACAGTCTGGTGTGCCGTGGGAGATTATCTAATTTCACCTATTTGGGTTAAAAATATTTTTTGCAAACCAGTAATTATAGACTGCAATTTATATGTTGTTGTTGAGTGTCGGTGCTGTCTAGAGCTCGGCAGAGTAACCGTGTAATACTCTTCCATATCAGTAGGTGGCAGCCGGTAGCTAATTGCTTTGTAGATGTCGGAAACAGCGGTAGGCAGCATGCAGGTAAAAAGGTATCTAATGCTTAAACCAAAAATAAACAAAAGGTGAGTGCCCCCTAAGAAAAGGCATTGAAGATGAGGGAAGGCTATGCAGAACGAAACTACAGCTGAACTGGTAAACAAAAACAGAATGCTGGACGACAGCAAAGACTTACTGTGGAGCAAAGACGGTGTCCACAATGTACATCCGAACATGACATGACAATCAACAATGTCCCCACAAAGAAGGAAAAAAAACCTGAAATATTCTTGATTGCTAAAACAAAGTTTATGCGGGAAATATCGCTCAAAGGAAGATATGAAACCGCTACAGGAAAATACCAAAAAAAGAGAAAAAGCCACCAAAATAGGAGCGCAAGAAAAGAACTAAAACACTACACACAGGAAAACAGCAAAAAACTCAAAATAAGTCAGGGCGTGATGTGACAGGTGGTGACAGTACACCTACTTTGAGACAAGAGCTACAGTGATGCATGCTTGGTTATGCTTTAAAGTCATATCCAACAATTGCGATGACGACATTTTACTGTCAACTGAGTTTCGTTTTTTAATGATTTCTGCTGGTGGTGTGCCTCCGCATTTTTTCAATGCAAAAAATGTGCCTTGGCTCTAAAAAGGTTGAAAAACACTGATCTACATAACATGTAATGGTGGTTCTTTGGTCAAAATGTTGCATGGATGATGTTTTACCGATCATCTTCAAGTCGCTTTCTGACAGTCGCTTCAGGATGCGCCGTTTTGTGGGCGGTCTTATTTACGTGGCTCACCTTCGACAGCATCTTCTCCCCGTCATCTTTGTTGTAGCGGTGTAGCGTGCAAGGATGGGGGTGGAAGAAGTGTCAAAAGATGGAGCTAACTGTTTTAATGACATTCAGACTTTACTTCAATCAATAACGGAGCAGCATCTCCTCATCCGTGGCTCACTAGTGCAACAACAACGCCGGAAATGTGTCCCATGAAAAACCGTCCAACCGGAACTCTCTAATAACTAAAGTTCCGTGGGTGAATTATGTAAACTCACTACACCGGTAGTTTTTAGAGCTTCCATAGCGAGATATAAGTTAGAACTTTACACTACTTTATATTAGAAATGGCAACAGCGGAGGATGAATGTCCCATAACAAGAAGATAGAGAAAAAGAAGCTTATCGACTATGGCATCGCACGGACTACAGTGGCGCAAATTTTCAGGACAACATATGAACATGGCTCTTCTTTTACTTACCAGAAGGTAAGAAAAGTTGGTTTTGCATAATATTGTGAAACAAAACGCCAGCTAATATGTCTGCTAATTGTTGCCATTTTGCGGTCCTTACACACACACCATAGTAATACTTGTATCTCTGACTACGGTAGCCATAATGGGCCGACAATCTATCTAAACTAAAACATTTTGACAGATTTTTGAGCGCCGTGTGTAACGTTCTTTATTTTCAATGGAACATTTAAAGATTTGGTGTTGTTTACTGGCAATGTACCCCGCCTTCCGCCCGATTGTAGCTGAGATAGGTTCCAGCGCCCCCCCGCGACCCCGAAGGGATTAAGCTGTAGAAAATGGATGGATGGATGGACGTATCTCTTATGTGTGACTACCATCTACTGGTCACACTTATCATTACACCATTTACCAAATAAAATTGCTTTAAGGTCGATAAGCACAACCAGAATTATTCCGTACATAAGGCGCACCGTCGATTTTTGAGAAAATGAAAGTGCCTTATTGTCCGAAAAATACGGTAATTGCTTGATATTAAATGTTATTGAATTGAATCATTACAGGTCGTTCAAAACTCTTTTGATGCAACTTTTGAATTAGACTTTGTTTAATTTGGGCGGGTGTACCTTATGAAGTGTCCAGTGATATAGTGAATGAGTGACTAAGTTATTATTATATGTTCATTTTGTACAATATGGATTATTTAATTTTTATTTATTTTTTGCACAATCACGACCACCAGACAAACTTGGTTGGAAATAGAAATGTTGATCTTGGTTATTGTACATTATGAATATGTGAGTTTCAATTGAAAGCAGGCCTTGTCGGTCAATGTAGATGATATTATGCATTGGTATATCCTGGTATCTTTTTGAATGTACTTACTTACCAGTACTTTTCTCACTAGGATTTTGTAAAGCAGGTCCACTATTATAATGTCATGCAAAATAAGGTGCTGCTCAGGTACAATCAGTCAAGTTAATGGAATGATATGGATGGAGTGTAACCTTGCAATAATCTCTTTTACTTAGCTCACAAAGCTTCTTGAATGAGAAACGAAGTCCTGAAACCATTAATGTGACCTATGGGATTGACCCACTTTGTTCTATAGACTCTCTGGTTAAAGTCTAATCCTGGTAATGATAATTGCATGATGATAATGATAAAGTGCGCACACACACACACACAGACACACACACACACTTGCTATGCAATGGCCCTTTACATAATATCTATTACAGTTTGGTTTATCATGACTTAATCCCTGTTTCCATCTTTTTTCATTTGGCCACAGATATTCCCGGGATTAATTCTTTCAGATATCAAGCCCGCCAAAAAGATGAAGTTCAAAACGGTGTGCTACTTACTGGTGCAGCTCATGCACTGCAGGAAGATGTTCAAGGCAGAGATTCCCTTCTCCAATGTCATGAACTGCGAGGACGGCGATAAGGTAACCATTTTTTAATAGTTGATGTGTGTGTTGCCACTTAGTAAACTTTTTTTGTCTTATATCCTGAAATCATTTTTAAAGGAGCCATATGTAGGAATCTACACGGTCAAAATTCTGTTTTTGAGGTATTAGGGCAGGGGTCGGCAACCCAAAATGTTGAAAGAGCCACATTGGACCAAAAATACAAAATAAAAATCTGTCTGGAGCCGCAAAAAATTAAAACTCTTATATATGTTATATAATGAAGACAACACATGATATAAGTGTCTATGTTAGTTATATTAGCCTACTATCAAAATGACTATATGTCGCAGGCTGACACAAATCTTCATTGACTGAAATGTTGAAATGTAATATTTATTCTACCCATTATTACAACATTGGAAAACATTAGAACAACACAGGCATCTCAGAAGGAGAGATAACTCCTCTAAATGACTGGCTTAGAATGGCCAAAGGTATAGATGTGTGTGTCCAAGTTAAGGCTGTCTTCTTTTAATAGATTTATTACAATCTTTGGCAAGCTAGGTAATGTTTGCTGCGGTTTGGAACAACATGGCACACAAACAACTATCTGAAATGCAGCCAATATACAAATATTGTGTCATGAAACATGCAAATATAAATTAAATACACAGAGGACAATAGTAAACGAAATTAAATGAGCTCAAATATACCTACAAACGAGGCATAATGATGCAATACGTACATAAAGCTAGCCTAAATAGCATGTTAGCATCGATTAGCTTGCAGTCATGCACTGACCAAATATGTCTGATTAGCACTCCACACAAGTCAATAACATTAAGAAAATTCATATTTGTGCATTCACGCACAGTATAAAACGTTTTGTGGACAAAATGAGACAAAGATTGAGTGGCATAAAATATGTCTTTCTCTGGCATTGTTGAAGAAATACATGTAAACAAACTACAGTGACTTCAAGGACCGCCAGAATTAGTAGGACAAAACGGTGCTCGCCAAATACTCTCATTAGAGAATCATGTTTAATATAAACAGTGGGATTTCTAACAATTAGGGAGGTTTGTGTCATGTTGTCCTCCGACAAAAACCCTATTAAAACAAAAATATATTTTTTCCCCCATTGTTTTCTATATTCATACGCATGCGGCCTTCGAGCCGCAGGTTGCAGACCCCCATATTAGGGGGTGATTTCAACTGTATTATGTTCCCTTAAGGGGGGCTCACTGTGCCGCACTTAAAATAAAATGTTTGGTGGACAAAATGAGACAAAGAATGAGTGGCATAAAATATGTAATTCTCTGGCATCGTTGAAGAAATACATGTAAACAAACTACAGTGAGTTCAAGGACCACCAAAATTAGTAGGACAAAACGGTGCTCGCCAAATACTCTCATCAGAGAATCATGTTTAATACAAACAGTGGGATTTCTAACAAATATGGAGGTTTGTGTCATGTTGTCCTCCGACAAAAACCCTATTAAAACAAAAATATATTTGTTCCCAAATTGTTTTTTATTTTCATACACATGAGGCTCTCCAGCCGCAGGTTGCAGACCGCCGTATTAGGGTGTGATTTCAACTGTATTATGTTCCCTTAAGGGGGGCTGACTGTGCCGCACTCAAAATAAAACATTTGGTGGACAAAATCAGACAAAGAATGAGTGGCATAAAATATGTATTTCTCTGGCATCGTTGAAGAAATACATGTAAACAAACTACAGTGAGTTCAAGGACCGCCAAAATTAGTAGGACAAAACGGTGCTCGCCAAATACTCTCATCAGAGAATCATGTTTAATACAAACAGTGGGATTTCTAACAAATATGGAGGTTTGTGTCATGTTGTCCTCCGACAAAAACCCTATTAAAACAAAAATATATTTGTTCCCAAATTGTTTTTTATTTTCATACACATGAGGCTCTCCAGCCGCAGGTTGCAGACCGCCGTATTAGGGTGTGATTTCAACTGTATTATGTTCCCTTAAGGGGGGCTGACTGTGCCGCACTCAAAATAAAACATTTGGTGGACAAAATCAGACAAAGAATGAGTGGCATAAAATATGTATTTCTCTGGCATCGATGAAGAAATACTTGTAAACAAACTACAGTGAGTTCAAGGACCGCCAAAATTAGTAGGACAAAACGGTGCTCGCCAAATACTCTCATCAGAGAATCATGTTTAATACAAACAGTGGGATTTCTAACAAATATGGAGGTTTGTGTCATGTTGTCCTCCGACAAAAACCCTATTAAAACAAAAATATATTTGTTCCCAAATTGTTTTTTATTTTCATACACATGAGGCTCTCCAGCCGCAGGTTGCAGACCGCCGTATTAGGGTGTGATTTCAACTGTATTATGTTCCCTTAAGGGGGGCTGACTGTGCCGCACTCAAAATAAAACATTTGGTGGACAAAATCAGACAAAGAATGAGTGGCATAAAATATGTATTTCTCTGGCATCGTTGAAGAAATACATGTAAACAAACTACAGTGAGTTCAAGGACCGCCAAAATTAGTAGGACAAAACGGTGCTCGCCAAATACTGTCATCAGAGAATCATGTTTAATATAGACAGTGGGATTTCTAACAAATATGGAGGTTTGTGTCATGTTGTCCTCCGACAAAAACCCAATTTAAACAAAAATATATTTGTTCCCTCATTGTTTTCTATTTTCATACACATGCGGCTCTCGAGCCGCAGGTTGCAGACCCCCGTATTAGAGGGTGATTTCAACTGTATTATGTTCCCTTTAGGGGGCTGACTGTGTCGCACTTAAAAACAAAACAAAAAAACATCCTCTAAAAAAAAGTAAATACAAATGTGTATTTGAAAGTAGTTTGTGTGTGGAGACAATAGGATGGAGAGAGAAGTAAGGGGTTGTGCTCCAGTGGGCAGTATTTAGCAAGGCTCTTCTGTGTGGCTGCCAAAGACACTTAGTCTCAGCAGGGTGCGTTCCCTAATGAAGTTAAATGTGACGGCAATGTCGTCATTTGAAAGTATAATCAGCACGCCTGTTCACGTTGTTGACGCTCCTCCAGCCGTGGTTTTAATATGATAACACTTCTTCATCCCCTCCTCACACAGCGAAGGGCCATGAGGACGGCGCCCCAAAAGCTGAGGAGTCGCACCAACGCCAACCAGGCTAACGTGATCCAGAGCAGCCCCAGAACGCGGGTCAACCGCTACATCGGGCGCCTGATCGAGGCCCGTCAGACCGAGTCCGACACGGCCGCCCTTAACTTCCTCACGCTCATGTACAAGTGCTCGGAGCGCGAGCAGAGGGTGAGCAATGTCCTCCTTTTGTGCGCAAAATGCTACGGAAGACATGCTAGCATACGCGTAGTACGGATAGCCTCAAAATTTTAGACTCAGAATTGAGGACATATTACTACAAGTGTTCTGAAGCTTTAAAGTTGTATGACCATAGAATGAATAGTCACTGAGGTACTCTATGTGCAATTATCTGTTAGCCGCCACTAAGGTGGTTTGGTTAATGTTTTTCAACCAATCTTGCTAAAATATTATACACTGAAACTATGTGCCAAGTTTAGACTGACCATACGTCCTCTTTTCCCCGGACATGTCCTCTTTTGCGGGGCTGTCCGGGCGGAGTTTCTTAAATGCCTCAAATGTCCGGCATTTTGAGTTAGGGTTGCGTGTATTTTCAATGTACGTTCAGGGTTAAGAAGGGGTTAAAAACAAAACAAATTGTGAAGGTGTGCACACGCAGCAGCATTCGTGAGGGAGGGGCAGAGACAGAGAGAGCGAGAGAGTTATGATAAACGCGCATGCGTCGCCAGGCTTTGTTTTTTATCCATTAATTTATCAGATTTAATTTTTTATTATCTATAGCAGGGGTGTCAAAAGTTTGCGGCCCACAGCTAACATTCTAAAAATACTATTAAAATAAACAAAAACATAACAAAAGTGAAATAAGAAAGCTTAAAGGTGAAATGTAATTTAGAAAAAGTTGCAATGTTGACTAATAAAACAAAGCTGTTTTTTTTTTCTTTCAAACTGTCATTGCTCAAAACATAATATTGAATCAAAATCAATGTTATTATGAATTATTGACCTATCCAAGGTTCCGATTACTCCACATCAAATATTCCACTTTGAAAAATATTTTTGGTGGAAGATTTTGCATATTTTGTGTGTTTGCCATTAAAAACATAGTTTTGTTTGACAAAAAAGGGCGGAAAACAAAAAACAAAAAAACAACATAAAAAAAAACTAAAACATTTTGAAATGAGGGATAGATCTGAAGTTGATGTAGACTCCAGAGATTTAAGCGTTAAATATAAAATGTATGTATGACCTTGCACACCATTATCATAATTTCATGACCGAAGCAAAACACTTTTTACACTTTTGTACTGAAAAAAATACACCTACAACTTATTAAATAAAAACATTAGTTCAGATCCGTGAAGGAAAAGAAGAAAGTGAATGAATGTTTATAACTGAATACTAGGGCTGTGAATCTTTGGGTGTCCCACGATTCGATTCCATATCGATTCTTGGGGTCACGATTCGATTCAAAATCTTTTTTTTTTTTTCAATTCAACACGATTCTCGATTCAAAAACGATTTTTTTCCCGATTCAAAAGGATTCTCTATTCATTCAATACATAGAATTTCAGCAGGATCTACCCCAGTCTGCTGACATGCAAGCAGAGTAGTAGATTTTTGTAAATAGCTTTTATAATTGTAAAGGACAATGTTTTATCAACTGATTGCAATAATGTCAATTTGTTTTAACTATTAAATGAACAAAAAATATGACTTATTTTATCTTTGTGAAAATATTGGACACAGTGTGTTGTCAAGCTTATGAGATGCGATGCAAGTGTAAGCCACTGTGACACTATTGTTCTTTTTTTTAATAAATGTCTAATGATAATGTCAATGAGGGATTTTTAATCACCGCTGTGTTGAAATTGTAACTAATATTGATACTGTTGTTGATAATATTCATTTTTGTTTCGCTACTTTTGGTTGTTCTGTGTCGTGTTTGTGTCTCCTCTCAATTGCTCTGTTTATTGCTGTTCTGAGTGTTGCCGGGTTTGGTTTTGGAATTGGATTGCATTGTTATGGTATTGCTGTGTATTGTTTTGTTGGATTGATTAATTAAAAAAAATAAATAAAAATGTTTTTAACTAATTTAAAAAATTAAAATAAATCGATTTTTAAAAAATGAGAATCGATTCTGAATCGCACAACGTGAGAATCGCGATTCGAATTCGAATCTATTTTTTCCCCACACCCCTACTGAATACATTTACATATGTATACAAATTTGTTTTCTTTTTTTATTATTTTTTTTAATGAAATAAGTAACATTTATGACAACCTTTTTCCAAAACACAATATAGAATGTGAGATATAAGAGGATAATGCATATGTTTATAATTTTTTTTCAAAACGCTTACAAAAAAGTGGGACCCCAAAAATTTACTGTGGGACCCCATTTTGAAAATTCCTAGCGCCAACACTGCTGTCAACAGAGGAGAAAAAATGCTTTATTTAAATAAATATATTATTAATAAAGCAAGTTTGAGTATCATTGGCAAATTTTCACCTAGTCCAGGCCTTGGCGTGCTGCCCGCCTTGGCCCGCATATATGTGTCCTCTTTTTGGGATTTCAGAATATGGTCAGCCTAGCCAAGTTTAATCATGATATTTTAAAACTACATTAAGAAATTGTCACATTACCTGATTTCATTTCCTGAAAACGAGATCAGAGCCGCCATTTTTTGCTTAGCTTTTGGTTATGTGGCAAATTGCCTCAAAGCTTTTGTACCTGCGATGGTGGCCATGTTTTTTTTAATGTCGCTTGCTCACATTTTGTACCCATGTTGTCGGTCCAAATATTTAAAAATACATACAGAAATTGTCACATGTATTTCAGTCCATGAGTTTTGTAAGAATTGGACAAATGAATGTTGATCGTGCAATCTGATGCCTCGTTGGCGCTAACTTTCCAATGTTTTTTAACCATTTTGTCCCACCCTTTTATGGCTTTCAGCTTGGTAATGACGTAACTACGCCCCCTACGTAACAAGTGCACGCGTATTAGCTTTGTGCGGTAGCTAAAGATAGCGGTTTGGATAGCTAACGTTAGCTATCACTGAATGTAAAGTAACGTGCCCATTACGTCCAACCTGAGCTACTGGTCACTCGACAGGCATTAAAAAATAGACGTGACCGATCATCAATCTTCAAAACCGACAGGCAGAAACACTTATTTCAACACACGCTCTACCAAATACTTGCTATCAAGAGTGTAAAGACGAACTGCAAAATAAGGGTCTCAGAAAACCAGTGCGCACAAGCTAGCGAGCTACGGAGTTAGCCTCCAATGTATTTCTTGTAAAGGGTATAAAAATGCGTATGGAAGCTGGACAAGTAAAAAGCTAAAAACCAACAATTTTCATGTGGTATTGGAAGGAGAGGAGGACTTTTTACCTCTCCACAAAGTAAATTTCAAGTTGT